>NC_056729.1:153780257-153922125 GCF_019279795.1 Protopterus annectens | reverse complement strand
AAAACCCAAGGGCACTGACCATGCCACAGTGTACTGCAATGAGTAGTGAGCTTGTGGCTTGGCTTTTCCATACTGTTGCATCCAAGATGGGTATATGTGTTGTCTGCCAAATGTTTAAGATTAAGGAGACCAGTCAGATTTTTTGGTACCAAGTTTTTGGGCTGTTTCCCCCAACGGAATCCTTTTTTAGTTGGTTTGTGGTGTTAAAGATTGGCAACCCTTTTCAAAGATTGTTTTAAACCCATTTTGGAAAATTTTATCCCAGGTACTTGACCTGTATTCTCTGTAGTTGCAATTTATGCTTGCTTACTTTATGTCCCTGTTCTGCTGAATATCTGAATACTGCTATTGTATCTTCCATACATTGCTGCTGGGTAGGGGCCGCAAGCAGAATATCATCCACATAAAGTAGAACTTGACTGGCCCCGGGTGGAGTTAACACCGGAATGTAGCTAGCCATCTCCTGTGGGAATATCATTGTACTTTCACAGTATCCCCGCGATAGCCGGGTTTGGCTGTATCTGTTACCCTGAATGTACATACAAAGCAATACGGACTATCTGGATGTATAGGTATTGCAAAGGAAGCATAGCTTATATGTACCACGGTAAGATACTTCTGTGGTTCATAGCATTGAATATAGTGTGTGGGTCTGGCACCATCGCTACCCTAAGTATTATTACATGATTTACAGCTTGTACATACTGTACCATCTGCCATTCCCCCTTTGTTTTCCGATCAGAAGATACAGGGGTATTGCATGGTGAATAGCGATTACTTTGTAGATGGGGAATTCCCTCTGTGACTTTACAGATATCTTCTGGTGTCCACGGTCTATACACTATGAGGGTTGGGTCCTGGCCTTCCTGTCCTGCATGAGGGTTCGGTACTTCAATTAATTGACAGATATCCTCACTCTGTTCTAGTGACTGTCTTCTTACTCGGGTGTTCCTAGGTATGTTACGAGTTCGGGATGTGGTTTCAATAGCTTCTGTTACATTTGGTCATTGTGCTACCTCTGTTGCCACAGGATAACATGTGGGGACTAGCCTGCCCTCCCGCTTCATATCCTGGATGTGGTATCGGAGGTGGTAGGGTGTTGTGGGGGGGGGGCTATCGGTACTACTGTATTATGATCTTCTCTGTGTACGTATGATGCTTTGACATTTGTAGTGTTCTGTTCCCTTCAGTTCACTACCTCAATCCACCTATGTGCATGACGGATACCCAATTGTCGCTGTTTTGTCGCCTGCACATCTTAGGGCTGCCACCTTTTCAATTGCACAATGTGGGACATTAGTGTTCGGAACGTGTAATTTTCCAGGAAAAAGCATACCCACGGCCAGTACATAGGACAGGATTTCACTTTTTGCCAGGAGAGCGACCAATTGTAGCATTTCAGTTGCTTATTCTGTTTATTATGATATTATGTTGTTCCAGATACAATATTACTGTTTTATGCTACCATTTTGAGATATATCTGGGAAATGTTTGTCCTGAGATATCAGGACATTTGCCATTTGTTCGGTTTGTTTGCAGGACACAACTGGCCAATGAGGGACTGTCCCTCTCAGGGTGGAACAGGTGTTTACCGTAGAACATGTGCATCACATTTTCAGGGATTACAATGTTTCAGTAACGATATTTTGTGTAATATACCATCAATGTCGTATTTATTACCCCATTTTGCTGGATAACTCACATTATGTGCTCTCTGCGATTGCATATACTTCACGTCACCCGTCAAACGCGGATCACATGATCTGTTTCTTCAATAATCTCCCATATCCTCTACACGACTGCTACGTACCCTTCTCTCATACCACGTGGTGTCTCCTTCCCTGTATCCACTGTAGTGTCTACAATGACTATTTACTCTGCTGTGTGTTCCCCTGACCTATGTTCAGATTTAACAGTATGTGGGTAGGTCTTGACCGCTATCACAACTGTTAACAGAAACACAATGTAGTCTGGTCCCTGATCTACAATAGAGACAAAGAGGCAAACACTCCTTACCTGAGCCTCCTGTTTAAGGCTGCACGATTTCTTCTTGGAATCCAGTTTTCCGCTTTTCAGCCACAGATCAGACAGTAAACAGCCTCTTTACACACAACAATTCAGTCGGAGGTCTTTTCATTCAAGAAGAACCATTTAGGCAAATTCTCCTGCGTAGATGTCTAACCAGCCATGCACTCTGACCTGTAGCTTACCAAGGGAATTCCGGATTACAAGGATCACAATGTCAAATAAGTTGTTAAAACCAGACTGTAGTTATCAGTAGACTTTTCTAAGTGACAGTCAATAACACAGGAGGCTCGGGTTCAGAAAGTTTTAGTAGTGTACACAGGCAGGCTAAATCATATACAGTCCAAGTATGAGAGTTTTGTCTGACTCTATACAGTAAGCAGTTTCTTTATATAGTGTTTACAATCAGCTTTTGCCCACCTTACTGGCGTGGTCGGTCACAGGGCATTTCCATCACTATGGTCCACAATAGTCTATACATACGTGGGTGCTGGGGTCGTGCTTTTAAAATGTTTTCCCATGAGAATAACACAGCCTTGCAAGGCACCTTGTCAATTACACTGTCCTTCTGTGATTGTAACTGTTTCAAGGACCCTAGACTGTTCCGATACAGTACTCAGTTAATTTCTTAATACGTTGCTTTGTCTCTCTGGTAAGGAGTTGTACTGTTATCTTCGATTGAGCTCACAAGGCCATCCTCCTCAGAGGAAGAGGTGATGTTATGCATGTACATACATTTATTGTTCTGTAACCCAGCAGATAATTAATGCTGACAGACATAAGCCTGCTGTACTGGTTACTGCCAGGATCAGAATTCCATCACACTACAGCTTAGCTTCACCAATTACATGCAGGCTTACTTCTACTGCCATATTGTGCGGTACAATTCAATGCATTATATAGTATTTGGAGTCTAAACTGGCACTTCATATGTGTTTCTATATATATTTTTGAACAACATCCATCCGCCATATGCATGTTGTTCCGTCCTTTACCTTGACCGTGTGTATTTGGCCATCCGCAACGCTACTCTCCACATGTGATGTCCCACCTTCCCTTCTTTGCCTGTAGCACCCTGTTAGACGTCCTGATTGATAGGCACGTGTTCCGCTATATGTGATCGACTTCACTGCATAGCTAAACATCGATGCGGTGGTTCAACAACCCGACTTGTCCACATGTGTACAGTTATGTGCACCGTGTCGTATGCAAACCTATATGGTTTCACGGGTACATACCACATGCGGGATGTACACATTCTGCAGACACATTCACATGCAGCCATTTACATATCTGTACCTGAGGTGGGTTGGTGACATGTGGGAGTGATTTGGCCGCGTGGCATTGCCTAACACAAACATCTTACCACATTTCAGGTATGCACATTGTGTGTGGGTGTATAGCTGCACACGGATGCTAGCAGGTTAGGGTGCACAGATGTACATGGGTGGGACTGACATGTACAATGAGGCTATTGTGTATTACATCTGAATGCATGGGTTCTGCTTCTGGATATTACACTTCAACATACACCATCCAGTGTATGCGACAGGGACGTTGCTGGGTGTGGGATATGTTGCTATGCACATGTTTGCCTGTGTTTAAGGTATCTTGATTCCTTACTGTTGTTATGTCGACACAGCTACCCGGCTATGTACTCTCACAACTGCTTGTGACCATTATGGTTGGCACCTTTTCCAATGCCCATAGTGGGGCATGTTATGTGGAAACTTCGGAATTTGCAGGACTACACATACCCACGGCAAGTGTAGTTGACAGAACTTCACTTGTTTGCCATACTATAAGCTTATTCTGTGAGCATTTGGGTTCCTTATTCATTTTCTTATGCCATGTATGTGTTTCATATACAAATGTATATGTTTTATACTACTATTACATGTATATTGCGGGAATATTTTTGGCAGGGGATCTGAGGTCATTTTCCATTTTTCCGATTGTTGCAGGGACACAACTGTCCAATCAGGGACTGTCCATGGCACATTGGGACAGCTGGTAACCCTGGTGACCATGCCCATGTCGCTACTGGGGTTGCCACCTTTTCCAGTTTCCAAGCTGGGATATTTCCGGGACTCACATCTGACTTTACAGGCCGACACATACACACGGTCACTATATAGCATAGAACTTCATTTGTTTGCCTAAGTAAAAGCTTATTGTTGTGGCAATTTGCTTGCTTATTCTGTTTCTTGTGACATTTAGGTATTTCAGTTACAGAAATAACCAATTCATGCTACCATTACATTAAATACGGGATATCATTATGTCCTACAATCTTAGCACATTTGCCATTTTTAATCGTTTTTCGGGACACAACTGCCCATAGAGAGACTGCCCCACCCAAAGTGGGACAGGTGGTGACCTTAGTCGCTGCTCCTATGTCGGTGCGGTGCGCTGACATGCTGCTGTACACCTTCTCTGAGTGTAACCACTGACGGTGCATTGCGGGACAAACGCGGTCATATGCGTATCCTTTGCTCCTTGGATGGGTACACTTAAGCCTTCGTGGCTTGTATTTGCTTCTCCGTTTATTTGGGACGGGTACTATGCTGCATACTCTACGTGCATTTCATTTTGCACGGGACCTGGCTGCTGCCATTACTATTATGGGCGGACCGTGGCTGTCAGCACATTAGGTTGCTCACCTCATGCCAGCTTAGACACACCTCCAGACGCATCCTACCTGGGCTCGCTCACGTACACTACGCACGTGTCTGTGGTTGCGGTGCACTCTCATTAATATGCATATGGCGCTACTGCGCCGGCTATTCACTGCACCGCCGGCGCAGACCTTACGCCAGCCTTGCGCCGAGCTTCTTGAATCCCGGGGATGTTGTTTTTTGGGGACAAATAAATATAAGGATCAATGTGCCTCTTTTAAAGTCTGTATCATAGGCATTCTTTTTCAGCTGACATTAAGGAAAAAAAGAAAAGAAAATTAAGTTATTTCAAAATTTGACTGATTAGACATATTTGATAAACTAATTGATGTAAAATATTCAAAACATATTATAAAAAGCAAAGGTTCACTTGCAGTGGTTAATAATTTTTAAAAATGTGGGGAGAGTTAAATGATTTAAAAGTGCTAAAAGAAAATATTACAAATTTGAGATTCAGAGCTCTTTCTTTAAAGATCTTTAAAAAAAATAAGGGCTCAAACTTTATTAAAAAATAAGAACCTCAGATGGAGAATTTCATTCAACAGAAGATATTAGTCGGCAGTTTGCTGCTTATTTTTACAATATATTCTCCTATTCCATAAGCCAGAAGGAAGAAATGCAAATTTTGTTGAACAATATGCCCTTTTGCCCTTTAATTAGAACATTTTGAGATTTCTATTTCAGATCATCTAATCAAATAAGTTATATCTTGCCCTGATAACAAAGCCCCATGCCTTGACTCACTAACAATTGAGTTCTATAAACATTTTACCAATAATGTCAACCACAGAATACATATTTTACTAATTTTCCTTTCTTCTTCTGAAAATCCTCTATTTCTGTAAAAAAATATTTTAGTAAAGGATTCAGACATGGGTGGTTTAATTTTTCAAGTTATTATCCTGCAGCACTACATAATTCAGACTATACAGTTATATCTAATTTATGTAGTAGAACATCATTACCTAACATCACTGTTCAATTATATTCTAATCAATTTTTTTTATTCTAGAAAATAAAATGTAAACAATTATTCAAAATATTTAGGTTATTTAACCATTTAAAAACAAAAAATCTGTTCTAGATGCTGCTATGTGCTCTTTAAATTCTGAAAAGGCATTAATTCCATAAATAAGGGCTACTTATTTCCAATTTTGCAAAAGTCATTTCTTCCTTCAAATCTTTATAACTTGATTAGGGAATTATTTTTTTTCAAACCAAGTATTTTATTCACGTGAATACATCTATCTCCAAAATTCACTTCCAACACTCTGGCATCCATTAGGGCTTACAACAGCAACCACAAAACAGGGATCAAAACTCAAGCAAGGCTGAGTCAACAAAATAAAAACCAAGCAACAGAAGCAAATTCACTTAATCTGTATATGTAATAGAATTTAATAGTTTAATATAAAACACAAAGCTTTCTGATAAAATAATCATTCATCAGTGTAAATGCATTTAAAAAACAGACACTCCATTAAGTAGTGTTTTCAGATAGTTATAAGACACAACCTAACCTATCATGACAGCCTCTTAATTAAACAACTAATTACTTTAAAAACACAGTATGTCTATCTCCAAACAAAAATATTATGTAAGGACATTTAATTTTAAACATGATTGCTTATATTTTAGCACAGTGTTTATACTTACAAAAGCATTAATACCAGGTAGCTTATCAGTTTGTAGTCTGATAATCCATTTATATTCACTCAGTTCCAGCTTATTATCCAGGTCACCACCTCTGGAGCTTAGAGAAACTACTTCAATCACTGTAAACTTAAAGTCATGCCCAGACACACTATCCAGCATATGTTTCACTAATGCATTAGTTTGAATGCCACTGTGTATTTTCAGAATGATGCTCAATAATTACTTCCTTTAATTTTCTCTTGGACTTACCAATATAAAAAGTTTTACACTTCTTGCATGTAGCAAGATAAACAATATTTGTTGTATTGGATGCTGCTGAGCATTGAAAAGTATATTCCCTTCCTGTTCTTGGATGTATAAAAATATTCTGTGGGAATATAGTATCACAGCAACAGCAGTTGTAACAAAGGACAGTTCCATATTTTCTACTGAAATTTCTCCTGACATCAAGTTTCATATCTTTATAACATAAATGATTATTTAAACTTGAACTGTTTCTGTAAGCAAAGCTTGGCTGTTCAACAATAAAGCATCTGAGGTGAGACATAGCTCTTAAACTGCCCCAGTTGTTCATTATTATATTCTTAACTGACCCACTGCACCCATTATACTATAGATAGTTAAGTAGTGCATAGTTTTCTGTTCAACATTACTATGACGACCAATACTATATAAACCTTCCTGAAAGAAATAAGGTTTGTAGTATGATTCTTTTCTTATAATGTCTCATCCCTAGTTTTTTGTAATAAACCATAATCATACCCCTTTCACTAAACTCTACTGACATTTCATTCATTTGTTGAATGCATCCCGCAGAATCTGCTGGCTCATGAGTATTGACTCCTTGCAATGCTTTTAAATGTATGCTTAACATGCATACTATGGTTATGCAGAAATTTATTTGCCTGGACTTCTTTTCTATGCGTACTTGTATTAATTACCATGTGATGACCATGCCCTGGCCCAGCAATCAAGGAGCCTCAATCCTCACCACTAACACCAGGGAGGTCATCTCCTAGAAGAGAAAAGGATAACTAATACACACAGTAAAGTACAATTTCCCTTAAGTGCACACAGAGATCACAGCCAGCCAGGGGCTGGTTGCTCCCTTGCTCTCCAGGTCCCCAATAAGACTCCCCACTAGCACAGCTATAGGGTCCAGGTCTCAGCCTAACTGGGCAAGCTAAAACCTCCAGTACCCTCTCTGTCCAACCAGTGCTTCGTGTCCCTGCCAAGTAGCTGATGCAACACACACGCACTTTGAGATAAGTATTATACAACTTCACAGACACTCCTGGGAAAGGCTGACACAGATTATCCAACTGTACCCCTTTACCCAGACTATAAGGTAGTAATTACTGCCACCACCCAGTTAATAATATCAGCTACTAAAAGGCCCTTAAAAGAGTGTCCAATTATTACTGTGCAACATTAATATCCAATCGTAGTATGACTAACAGTCAAGGCTTACTTTAGAGTGGTCTATTATAATAACCTCTATAAACATGCAATGTACTCTAGAGCTTATCTCTACACAAATCAGCCACAGGTAGAATATTTTAAAAATAGTTAATAATAAATAATTAAAATACAAGACAAAACTACTACACCACAGAGATATCTAAGAGTTCAGAGATCACACAGAAACTTAAAATAATACAGTTGGACAGATCTGATTTCAAAGAAAAATACCTAATTAATCTTTACTAGCTTTAACTATTCCTACAAAAAATCACAGTGCTAAAACTTACATGTGAGCATAAGGCAGAGTGCTGGTAAGTTGGATGTCCAAAGTCAAAATGCTTTTTAGTCTCTTGCCAGAAATGGTATTTAAACATTACTAACAAACATGTTTGCTGGGTCCCTCCCAAAATTACATCATTTTTGACACTTAGGTTTTCCCAGGCAAACAAACTGCATTATTTAGCAATCTAACACATGTACAGAAACTTACAACAATAGAAGACATTTCACGTGTATATTCTAACAGAAACTAGAGGAATAAAGCACCTTCCACATTTAAATTCCAGTCATAAATTTTAGCCTAAAACAATGGCATGAAACCTTCATCCAGTCGCAGTGGAGCCGAATTCTAACATGAAAAGGTCACAACATGCTTCACTGGGCCAGTAGAGTGCAATGTTGTCACATATTTTGCAGTTCCACATTTCACAGTATTCTTTACACTCAAGAAACATGCCTGTATTTTACATTTTATTATCAAGAAAACATACCTGTATTTTACATTTATTTATACAGTTGATAGAATTATGTATCAAATTCTATTTGACTAGGCTGGCAGCCTTTGCCCATCTCTTCCCAATCGTCACCCCCCCCCCCAGGGAACTCAAGCAAATTTTTCAAGTGCCCCTTGAGAAACATCGCTTGAGAGTGTTAGGTCTATCTGGGTGTACCTCACCCCATTCCCTGTCTT
The DNA here is from genome assembly GCF_019279795.1 of Protopterus annectens. Taxonomy (NCBI): domain Eukaryota; kingdom Metazoa; phylum Chordata; order Ceratodontiformes; family Protopteridae; genus Protopterus; species Protopterus annectens. Next base: position 153,913,332 of record NC_056729.1, on the reverse strand, counting down.
GAGAGCCCATCTGCACTGCAATTGCTACTTCCACTGCGGTGCTGCACTGACATGACATATGCTTGCAACCCCAGACTCCAGCTTAGCAACTTGGCATTTTGCTGACTGGCTCTGTTTAACCATGTTAGAGGGTTGTGATCTGTCATCACAGTGAATTTTCTTCCATACAGATAAGGCTGAAGTTTTTGTAGTGCCCACACTATGGCTAGACATTCCTTTTCTACCCCTGCATAGCATTCCTCCCTGGGTTGAAGCCTATGACTGAGATAAACCACTGGGTACTCTTCTCCCTCTGAAGAAATCTGGCTAAGTACAGCCCCCACCCCATAGTTTGAAGCATCCACCTGCACAACAAAGTCTTTGCTGTAGTCTGGACTGGCTAACACAGGGGGTCCTCCCAAAGCTTCCTTAAGCTTCTGAAATGCCTGCTCACATGCTGGGGTCCACACTACCTTATCTGGCCTGTTCTTCCTTGTCAGGTCTGTGAGGGGAGCAGCTATAATTGGGAACGAACTTTCTGTAGTACCCTGTTGTCCCCAAGAATGCCCTCACCTGTTTTTTGGTAACAGGTGCAGGCCATGCCTGAATAGCTTCCACTTTGGCAGGTTCTGGCCTTATCTTACCACTCCCCACTCTATGTCCTAGGTAAGAGACCTCTGCCATACCCACCTGACATTTACTCAGCATGATGGTCAACCCTGCACTCTGTAGTCTGCCCAGCACCTCCCTGACATGCTGAAGGTGCCCTTGCCAGGGATGGCTGTAGACTGCAATATCATCCATGTAAGCAAGGGCAAACGCTCCTGCTCCTGCTAAGATATGATCTACCAGCCTCTGGAAAGTTGCTGGGGCATTCTTCATCCCAAAGAGCATCTTTGTGAACTCATACAAGCCAAAAGGAGTCACAAAGGCTGACTTCTTTCTAGCACTGGGAGTCAAGGGCACCTGCCAGTAACCCTTGGTAAGATCAATGGTTGTAAGATACTTAGACCCGCCCAGCTGCTCTAGGGCCTCATCTGTCCTATGCATGGGGTAGGCATCTGCCTCTGTGTGACTATATAATTTCCTGTAATCCACACAGAACCTGGTGCTGCCATCCTTCTTTGGCATCAACACCACTGGTGAGGCCCAGGGACTGTTGGACTCTTGAATCACCCCTAGTTCCAACATCTCCTATACCTCTTCCTTCAGAGTCTGTTTGACTCTCTAAGGCACCCTATAAGGGGCCTGCCTGATAGGCCTTTGGGGTCCTGTATTCACCTGGTGCTGCACCAGGAGGATGCTCCCTGGTTTCCCAATGAACATGCCCCCAAACTCCTGCAACACTGCTCGGATTTCTCAAACCCGGGAAGGAGATAGCTGGTGGGACATTGCTACCCCTTCCACCGAGGTGTCAGCCCAAGCCTCACTGAGGAGATCAGTCCCCAGATCTCCCTCAGACTCCTCCTGAAATCCACTGCAAATGCTCAGCACAAGGGCATCCCTACCATGGTAAGGTTTCATCATGTTAACATGGTACAATTTGTGCCCCTGCTGTCTGCATAGCACTTTCTCCATGTAGTCAACATCACTTACCTTTTTACCACCTTGTAGGGTCCCTTCCAAGCTGCCTGCAACTTGTTGTGTCTGACAGGAATGAGAACCATCACCTGCTGCCCTACAGCATACTCTCTAGCTCAAGCATTCCTGTCATACCACACCTTTGTCTGTTGTTGGGCTTCTGCCAGGTTCTCCTGGGCCAGACCCATGAGTTCCCTGAGCCTTGTCCTGAGGTTCTGGACATATGCCACAGCAGACTCCTTGTGAGACTCACACTCACCTTCCCACTCATTTTGAATTAAATCTAGAGGTCCCCTCACCCTATGCCCATACAGCAACTCAAAGGGTGAAAAACCTGTGGGTTCCTGGGGAACCTCTCTGTAAGCAAACAACAGATGGGGCAAATATTTGTCCCACTCCCTCTAAAACTGATCTGCAAATGCCTGTAGCATGGACTTGATTGTAGCATTTAACCTCTCAGCAAAACCATTAGTCTGGGGGTGGTAGGGGGTGGTCCTCATGTGCTTCACCCCACAGGACCTCCACAGACAAGCCATCAGGTCTGACATAAAATTGGCACCTCTGTCAGACAGTATTTCCTTTGGGAAACCAACCGTGCTGAAAATCTCTAGCAAAGCATTTGCCATCTTCTCTGCCTCAATGGAGGACAAAGCCACTACCTCAGGGTATCGTGTAGCATAATCTACAATCACTAGGATATACTTTTTCCCTGTGGAATTTGGGGTACTCAGAGGACCCAAAATATCCATAGCTACCCTCTGAAATGGCTCCTCAATCACAGGCAAAGGCATCAAAAGAGCTCTCACCTTGTCTCCTGCCTTGCCTACCTTTTGGCACTGCTCATAGGTCCTGCAGTACCCTGTTACATCTCTGGAAATTCCAGGCCAATAGAAGCTTTGCATAATACACCTCTTTGTATGTTTTATGCCCATATGGCCTGCAAAGAGAATATCATGGGCTATGGCTAGAAGCACCAGATGGTAAGCTCTAGGCACTACCAACTGCTGTACTCTCACCTTCTAGCCCTCCCTCAGGGGTCCACTCTCTGTACAGTAACCCTTTGTTCCAGTATACAGATTCTCCCTTCCCCTTCCCTTGAGAATCAGGTGCCTCCCTAGCTACCTGCCTCAGGCCTTGCAGTGTAGGGTCTGAGAGCTGAGCCTGTCTCAAGTCTCTCCTGGTAACCCTTCCAAGCTCCCCTTCCACAGGAAGGCTGGCATCCTCTGACAGTGGTGCCTCACTGTCAGCCTGGGGTACTACTACTCACCTGTACCTTTGCAGTTACCCTGTCCAAGGGAACATCATTACCCACAAGCAGCTGTGGCTCACATTCAGTCTTATTGCTAGAGTGTAGCTCACTCACTAAAATAACCACCTCAGCAGTCCTGGCTGCACGTATGAAGTCTGTCTGGGTCTCCCCCAGGTTACCAGACCCACATGCTTGTCTCCTAGCCTTACTGCATGTAACTGCATAAGTACATAGTACTGCCTCATCCAAATCCTTCCCTCTCAGGACATCTGCAGGATGGTGGTTACATATCCCTGTTGTCTCAGGACAACACACTGTTGGCATTTTGTCTTTACCACTTACTGGCTCCCTCACCTTTGGTTTGCCACCTTGCCTCCATGGACATCTGTATGCCACATGGCCCCACTGGTTGCATTCAAAACATTTAACCCTAGCTCCTGGATGTGTACCTGGACTAGTGGCTTCCCATGCTACTGGCAGATTCTGTTGGCGCAGTCTGTGCTGCCCACCATGGGTTCCTATAGTCCCATGAGCAGTACTGGGGGTCTGTTTCCTGTGCAGGGCTGCCCTGCTTGCTAGGTATTGGTCTCCCTTCTTCCCCAACTCCTCTGAAGTAGCACACTGTCTATCAGCTAACCAGATCCTCATGTCCTCAGGCAAAGTGCTAAGGGCTTGTTCCCTTAACAAAAGGTCTGCCAGCCCTTCAAAAGTGGTGACCTGACATCCACTCACCCAGCTATGAAAATAAGTGCTCAGTTCAACAGCATATTTACATACATTTTCATCTGCCTTGTGTCTATGCTCACAAAACTTTTTTCTATACATTTTAGGTATTAGCTTAAAACATTCTAATAAATGTCTTTTTACAGCAGTATAATCAAAACAGTTAGTGTCATGCATTTTTGCTAAAGAAGTTATAGCTTTACTATGGAGTAAGGGGGTCAAGAGCCATACTCAGAGTCTTTGGTCAACTTCATATTGTTTACATACCCACTGAAACATATGAATGAAGTTATCAAAATTATCCCCCTCTTTAAACTGTGGAAGAAGTGTACTGACCTTTTGTGCTTCTGGGGTCTGGTTACTCCCTTCCGCATTACCTCCATGACTCTGGCGAAGAGTCAGCATTTCCCTCTCCTGCCTCCTTTGCCATTCATTTTCCTCAGCTTGTAGACTCCTCATTTTCTCAGCTGTTTCTAGCTCCATACGCCTGGCCTCCAACTCAAGTCTCTTTATCTCCAGCTGGATTTTTAAGTCCACTGCAGAAAGGTTGAGCTGTCCATTCTCCAAGGATATTGTATCTCCGCAGTCAGTCTGATTGCCCTCCAGGCTGCTGCTTTCTGATACAGCTGTAACCAAGGCTGTAATCAGGTCTGCTTTAGTCAGGTTTCCATGCACCAGTCCCCAAGCTTGGCACATCTCCGCAGGCTGTCTCCTTGCCAGCTTTCCATACTCTTCTGTTGATATGCTGCCTGCTCACCCTGACTAACACTAAGCTAACAAAAGAAATAAAACAATTGTGATCTGAACTCTGAGTATACACTGCGTGGCTGTTTTAGAGTACAAAACACTTTTAGAGATCAGTGTACATAAGCTACAGGAATTTGTTCTACCCACACCACTACAAGCCAATTAGTATGTGAAGTAGATCCCACCACTGCCAAACACTTGTGATGACAGTGCCCTGGCCCAGCAATCAAGGAGCCCCAATCCTCACCACTAACACCAGGGAGGTCTTCTCCTAGAAGAGAAAAGGATAACTAATACACACAGTAAAGTACAATTTCCCTTAAGTCCACACAGAGATCAAAGTCAGTCTGGGGCTGGTTGCTCCCTTGCTCACCAGGTCCCCAGTAAGACTCCCCACTAGCAGAGCTATAGGGTCCAGCTCTCACCCTAACTGGGCAAGCTAAAACCTTTACTACCCTGTCTGTCCAACCAGTGCTTCATGTCCCTGCCAAGTAGCTGATACAACACACACACACTTTGAGATAAGTATTATACAACTTCACAGACACTCCTGGGAAAGGCTGACACAAATTCTCCAACTGTGCCCCTTTACCCAGACTATACAGTAGTAATTACTGCCACCACCCAGTTAATAATATCAGCTACTAAAAGGCCCTTAAAATAGTATCCAATTATTACTGTGCAATATTAATATCCAATGGTATTATGACTAACAGTCAAGGCTTACTTTAGAGTTGCCTATTACAATAACCTCTATAAACATGCAATGTACTCTAGAGCTTATCTCTGCACAAATCAGCCACAGGTAGAAGGTTTTAAAAATATTTAATAATAAATAATTAAAACACAAGACAAAACTACTACACCACAGAGATATCTAAGAGTTCAGAGATCACACATAAACTTAAAATAATACAGTAGGACAGGTCTGATTTCAAAGAAAAATGCCTAATTAATCTTTACTAGCTTTAACTATTCCTACAAGAAATCACAGTGTTAAAACTTACATGTGAGCATAAGGCAGAGTGCTGGTAAGTTGGATATCCAAAGTCAAAATGCTTTTTAGTCTCTTGTCATAAATAGTACTTAAACATTACTAACAAACATGTTTGCTTGGTCCCTCCCCAGATTACATCATTTTTGACACTTAGGTTTTCCCAGGCAAACAAACTGCATTATTTAGCAATCTAACACCTGTACAGAAACTTACAACAATAGAAGACATTTCACATGTATATTCTAACAGAAACTAGGGGAATAAAGCACCTTCCACATCTAAATTCTGGTCATAAACTTTAGCCTAAAACAATGGCATGAAACCTTCATCCAGCCACAGTGGAGCCGAATTCTAGCATGAAAGGGTCACAACATGCTTCACTGGGCCAGTAGAGTGCAATGTTGTCACATATTTTGCAGTTCTGCATTTCACAGTATTCTTTACACTCAAGAAACATGCCTGTATTTTACATTTTATTATCAAGAAAACATGCCCGTATTTTATATTTATTTATACAGTTGATAGAATTATGTATCAAATTCTATTTGACTAGGCTGGCAGCCTTTGCCCATCTCTACTCAATCGTCACATGCCACACCATCAAAACTGATGTTAACATCTAAATAATTAATCTAATTTGCTGAACAGTTCATCTTAAAATTAAAGAATTCTGTTGAATTATTCAAAAATTCTACGAATTTACTAAGTTCCTCAGAATTACCTTCCCAAATAAAAAACACATCATCCACAAATATTTTGAAAACAAAATCTTACTTATAAAGTGTTCTGGTCCATTATAAACATATTGCTCTTCCCATTTACTCAGCAAAAGTTTAGCATATGTGTTGGCGATGGGAGTACCCATTGCCACCTCAGCTATTTGATGGAACTGCTCATTAAAAATAAATATATTAGTCTCTAATACTAGCTCCAAAAGCTCACAAATTGTTTTTATTTCTCTATTTGGTAGCAGTTTATACTGACCTATTAACTCTCTAATAGCTTCAATTCCATACTGATTCAGAATTACAGTAAATAATGATGTAATGTCCAGAGTTACAAATAAAACTCACTAGATCTCTTATTTTTATACCACTCATAAAGTTGTATCAGAAAATAACATTCGTGTTCAGAAACTGTGAATGACAGGCAGCTTTAGAAGGTTAATTTTAATAAAAGGCGGAACCTTTTCAATATGCATTATCTCAAATTTCATTGAAATTATAGTTAAACGTATGAACTGGCATTGAAGAAGGGAAACAATTATAATATTATACATACCGTGAAATACATTTGAATACATTTATAAGTGCATATATTTGGAAGCAAGCATTTAAAATTTGATAGTAGTTGTGAATGAATGGTAAAATGAATATATATATATATATATATATATATATATATATATATGTATATCATGTTTAGAGCTTCATTATTAGAGGATTGACATACATGATATGAATATGTTGTCAATACACTCAAACGTCTCATTCATAATGCAAAATAAGCAATAAACTGCATACTTTACAGAAATAACATAGGAGGTTTTAATTTATAGTCATAAACCACTGAATATAGACAAATAATGAAATATTGTTTAAACATTGTAGAACAACTAGAGGAAATAGAAGGGTCTGAAAGTACATCAATCTTATGGTGGGACACACCACAGTCTTTCATATTTTATACTATTATTTGATGAATTTCAAAACTATGCAAAGATAACTAACAATACATGTAAGCATATCTTACTTTAACACCTTAATGAACGTATAACATTGGAGAATGTATATGTAAAATAAGTTAAAATGTGAAATAATTGTACTATTATATAATAGCAATACTTTAAAGGATATAGATTCATCTTTATTTTACTGTTAATGGCATCATATTTGAGTGTAGTAGAGTAGACTGGATTTTTGTTTGTCTGTTTTTGTTTTGTTTTTTTTTTTTTTTTGTCAGAGTATTGCATGGATGTGTTTGCTTGGTTGGTTAGACTATTCAAGCATTAAGTGTTAGACATCATGGATAAGAGGGATTTTAAAAGCAAATGTCTAACGATAATTATATTTTTTAGCTTTTTTCAAGTGTCCATATTAGTAACTATTTTTTGTCTAATCAAACCTTCAAATATTGATATTCACATGATGATTACTAAGCAGAGTGTCATTATCTATGAGAAGTACCTGCATACTTTTGATCAGTAAGACAAATGGTATTTATTAACAGTAGGACAAATGGCATTTATTAACTGTATTTCCATAAATGTAATGGATTAAATAATGGCTGCAAGAAGGGAAGCTTAAACAGATTTCTGAAATTGTTTAATTCTCAAGTTATTTTTTACAGGAAACATACCTATTAACAAAAGACACAGACAGGCTAAATACTAAAAACTACACTATATTATCCAGTTCACAATATAATAAAAAAGGGGAGGTTGCTATATTATGTAGAAATTTACTGCCTATGCCTATGGTTATAGAAACATATCAAGATGATAAAGGTATGCTTTGTACTGTAACTATAAAGTTTAACAAGAGGATATTAACTCTTACTAACTTGTATTGGATTCCTGGAATAGGAATTAAAACAGTGGATCAACATCTAGAACAAGTAATTAAAAACTCAAAAGGCAATGTCATTCTAACAGGAAACTTCAATTGTATATTGTCACCAAGTGATACTAACATAATAGGCTAAAGGAGAATATAGGCATCTGCAAAGGCATTATGAAAATTTACGGAATTGTTTCATCGTATAGACATAAATGAATTTTCAAAACCAAATTCATTATTTTTTATCCATTATTCTCACAGACACAGAACGCAATCCAGAATTGACAGAGTTTGTTTCTAACGACCTGACTGATACACTAGGCAAGATCAAAACAGTATCCTGTCCACTTTCAGATCAAATACAATTACCTTTGAGCTGTTTTTGAAATTTAATAATAATGTTAAAATTTGAAGATTAAAAGCATATATAATTTGTTTAAAATAATTTAATAACTGTTATTTTATTAAATAAATCCGTAAATTTATAGAAATTAATAATATAGAAGATACTTCAGAAATTTATTCATGGGATGCACTAAATGCATATCTGTTTGGTAGAGTCACTAATTGGTTGTCAAATAAAAAAAACACTGGGACAAAGAATTACATGAAATACAAGAAAAAACTTGATAAGTTAAACTTAGAAAATTGGACAAATAAAAATAATAATGCAGAAGAGATTAATAGACTAAACAACAAATACTTGGAAATCTTAAGCCATAAAATTAAAATTAATTTTGAGAAGTTTAAGATGATTAACTTCTCTATTAACCCAAAATCTATGTGCAATTTAGTCACAAAAACAAAATTACTCAGTAAGTCAATCACATAAAAGACACCTACTCACATAGGAAGAAAAGAAAAGTAACAGAAATAGAAGATATTCTAAAGGAATTCAGAGATTATTATAATAAAATCAATCAACATAATACATTAATAGATCCAGGAAAAAATAATTAAAATATTTATTAAAAAATTAAAAAAAACTAAACTATCTAATGACCAAATGAAATTAATTGACAAACCGATCTCTATGTCTGAACCTCAAACTCAAAATGTTAAACTCAAACCTAATAAAGCACCAGGTAATAATGGAATTATATCTGAACTTTATAAGCTGTTACCCAAAGAAGCCTTAGATATATTACACAAGGTTTTTTATAGTTAAGTGCCTAGCTAAAGTTCCTCCTGCCTAGAAATATATCCTTATCTCTCCAATTTTAAAAAATGACAATGATCCTTCTGAGTGTTCTTCATACAGGCCAATTATACTTTTAAATGTAAATTAGAAATTGTTAATGGTAATGCATGCTAATAGATTAAAATAAATTCTACCCTCCATCATTGATGAAGATCAGACTGGCTTTATCTTACTTTTGACAATATTGAAAGAATAATCACAATAATTGACTATTCAAATAAAACAAAAAAGAACTTAACATTAATGAGTCTTGATATTAATAATGCTTTTGACTTGGTAAACTGGAAATATCTCTTGCTAGTTTTAGAAGAATATAATTTCTCAGGTAACTTCACAGATCTTATTAATCTTCTTTATAATGATTGTTTTCCGTATGTTAAAATAGGTACTTTTACTTCTGGTTCTGTGCACATTTTGAAGGGAACTAAACAAGGATGTCCTCTTTCACCTCTGCTTTTTACTCTAATTATGGAAACATTTGCTAGTTTTCTCAGATCAAATATAGATATAAACGATATTAACATAAATGAGAATTTAAACTCTAAAAATTCAACTGTTTGCTGATGACAACCTACTGACATTAAATGACAATGACAATTCTCTATCTGCAGTCTTCTTAGCAATGGATGTATTTCAAAGAAATTCTGGCTTAACATTTAATGATGGCAAAATAAAAATCCTACCTATAAATACAAATAAGAATAGAATCAAAAATAAATTCATTAAATATATTGTCAAAGAGTAGAAAATGAATTATTTGGGAATAATTATAACAGATACATTAAATATATAATACATTTTAGTTATATTAACAATATGAACAAAATAAAGAATCTAATAGACAAATGGAATAACATTTTCTTCACAATGGAAGAGAGGTTATCTAGAATTAAAATGATTATCTTACCAAAAATCTTATATATTATACAATCACTGACATTACCCCCCCCCACAAAAAAAATATATTAAAAACTGTAACACTTTAATTTTGAGATTTCTCTGGTATCCCAATAAACCAAGAATTGCTTTAAACCATCATATGAGAGACTGGCCAGCAGGAAGAATATAGCTACCAGATCTAGAATTATATTCATTTTCATAGATTAATAACACTTGCACAGCTTGGAGGAAATCGGTTTTAGTATTTTTTTATAAACTCTAAACATAATAGATATTCTAATAATTATCTCATACTAAATAACAGTCTACATTGCTTATTAAAGGATTACCTTATAGGAAAAAGTCACCAAACAAGTGACTCCTATTTCATTTCTACTATATTAAACACTTTAAAAAAAATTATATATAGAAACCTGGCATATAAAGCATGGATCTTCCTTATGTTTTCTATGGCATATACCCAAAATAACATCTCCACCTCAAAATTAGAAACAATAATCACATTTCAAGTGAAAAATCTGCTATATTGGTTTCAACTAATGACACATGAAAAGTTACATTCTGTTGATTATATTATGAACAAATATAATTTAGATAAAGACATGTGGTTATATGTACAATCCTAAATACACCATGTAGAAGGGGAAATTAAGTTAATTCAACTGAGAATAAGATATCATATCCCAAAACTAATTGAATATCTAATACTTTTAACACAACAAAGCACATTGGGACAGGGTATCGTATCTAAATTACACAGAGTTGTAAGGAGAGAAACAAAAATTTGCAATGACAATTATTGGAACTATTTTACCCAAATTAATAATAGACATTCTGAGTGAAGAAGATAAAACAGTAATTCTAATATCTTCTAAACATACAACTTCATCTCTTAGATGGAATTGCTTTACTTGGAAATTTTTGCATAGATCTTTCTTCACACCACATAAAATTGAATTAATATTCAAGCAGAACCAAGTTTGTTGGAGATGTAAACAGGACCTTAAAGCAGATTGGCAACATATGTTTTTTACTGTACTGTCTTAACACCTTATTGGAATAACATTAGTCCCTTTTTACAGGCTTTTTTGTTGATAAATTTGTTTTTTTCAAAATCACTAATCCTTTTTAAAATTCTTATTCCTGTATGTGTTAAAAATGAAATATCGCATTTTGTAGTCTTTTCTTATTTATAGTGAGAAAACGTATAACTCAGAATTAGAAGAATGAATCTACGCCCTCCTTCAAAGAATTTATAAATATTGCAACTGAAGTCTGCCACCCGGAAATAACTGCAAATAAGTCAAGAATAACCAGGGTTACCTCTTGCTACAATGCATAGACAAAATTAGAGAACTAATGAATGTTGCCATAAGCATGGCCTCAAACTGAATGCCAAGAAATGCATCATTATCCCCTTTGGGGGAAATGATGTCCCCCACTAATTATCATATTAATAACAATGTACTAAGCATGCAATCAGTCATGAGGGACTTGGGCACCCAGGTTAATAGCAGCCTGACTTTTGACCACCATGTTGCCTCCTTTGTACAGAAGGCTTTCTACATAGCCCACCTCATAAGTAAGGGTATGTCATCCAGGAACAAGGCCGTCATAACATCCCTGTACTCCTCCATTATTAGATCCATTATCAAGTACAGTGCCCCCTTTGGTATGTACCTTGCCAAGCACATGCAGCAGTTGGAGAGGCCACAGAGATTCCTGACCAAGAAAATCCAGGGTCTCAAACATCTATCCTATACAGATAGGGTAAAAGCCCTGTCCCTCTACTCAGTCTTGTACAGACTGCTCAGATGTAACCTGTGTCTGGCATGCAAGGCCATCTCAGACTCAGCCTTGATGGAGTTTCTGCATATCGGTAAATCAAACTCCACTCGTGCAACCTGCATGCAAGGTCTCAATCTGGTTTGTGACACTAATAGAACTTGTTAGTGGGATAGATTTGTGACTCAATGACTCTGCTATCTGTGGAATAGACTTCTTCTCTTTATCAAAAAGAGTACCTCACTACCCCTCTTTAAGAGGAACCTGGATGACTGGATGGGAAACAAAAAATATACCCCTGGAATTCCACCTGTGTCCCTGCTGGACAGGTAAAACAGGTGCTGACATTGTGGGAACATGGGTGAAATTCTTGGCTAGGCTTATAAGGACCTCCAGGCCAATAGCCTAGTATCATCCTATGAACCTATGAACAAGCAAAAATAACTACATTTCAATTTAATGTGATGTATAATAACTTGAATGACTTGATGGTTAATGGACACTCCTGTAAATAGTTGGTTTTTTCTTTTGTGTATGAGGTTTAGTTTAAAAGTTTTCATTTATTATGTTTTCAAATCTCTGCCTGTAGATATTGTGATTATTTTACAAATTGAAAATCCAATAAAAACTAAAAAAAAAGGCTGTCATGATAGGCTAGGTTGTCTTGTGACTGTTTAAAAACACTACTTAATGGAGTGTTTGTTTTAGTAAATGCTTTTATACTGATGAAGAATTATTTTATTCAAAAGCTTTGGGTTTTATATTAAACTATTGAATTCTATAGCATATGCATATTCAGTGAATTTGTTTCTATTCATCTAGGCTGAAAAAGATAAATTGCTGGGGAAATGCTACATTATCTCTTGTAGGAAAAATAGACCTGTTTAATCTTATTTTTTCTCAATGGTCCTTTCTTTCTACAAAACATAGAAATTTCTCCTACAAGTATACATTATCAGAAAGTCAAAAGAATCTGGTTACATTTTTTTTTTTTTTGGAGGAGAGGTTCTCCAAGAATTCCATGGGAGGTTTTGCCCTCCCTAAAACAAATTTTGGATATAATATATCCTGGAAAATACCCCAAGTTGTCATCCTTTTTTTTTCAAATTTTGATTAATTATGTGAAATAGAATACGAATGCAGATATTCCTAATGATCCGATCTGTAATTCTGTTGGGTGAGTCCTTTTATCAACTTGGTTGAATCAATTAGAGTCTAGCTATTCATTAAAAATTCATATATGGAATATGTAGCAGGCAATTTTCCCTGGTATCATTTGCCCTATTCTTCATGGTTGCCTGCTAGTTTTAAGGTAATATTAATATGTAATAATGCAAAGTTAAAATTTGATGAATTCACTTCTCATGATCATTCTGTTTTTATTATATACAATTGTTCTATGTTAACCAATATCTTTTAAACTAAGTATTATTCTCATTAGAATCAGGAAGGTTATTTTTATTCATACATACACATGAAGTGAATCAATTATTATACATTTTATAATATTGCAATGCTTTTCTAAGGCCAAAAACCTTAGATGAGATCTCTATAGGCCTAAAATCAATCAGCTCTTGTATAGTATAGAATACAATATCACCAAACCATAAGTCCACACTCTTTTTAAATTTTTTAAGGTCAGTTTATATCATTGAACCCCAAACTGAAGTGAAAAAATACCCCTTGTTTTGAATTTAGTACCCCATAGCTTAACCATATTAATGTTATTCCTAGTAACTTTTCCATGGATAGCAAAACGTAGCCCCAATGTACTACACATCTTCTCATTTTAAAAAAATTGTATACCCATATCAAATCACATCTATACAGCCTGTAAAACACAGAGTATAGTTTCAGCTTTTTCAACCTATCCTGATAACTGGTAACCCCCATGTCATAGATTCTCCTAGTGAAAAATCTTTGTACCTTTTCTAATGTATTTATTTATAATTTGGAATATATACTAAACCCACTCCCAAACTTCATTGTAGGTCTTATTATTGCTTAATACATTGTTATCAATACCTTCTCATCCCTAATTATGACAATATTACATTATATTTCTGATGCCATGTACCTCAGATGAGATCACTGTAGGCCTTTTTCCAATCAGCCCTAGTCTGGTATACCATATCACAAAGCCACAAGTCCACACTCTTTTTAAACATTACAAGACATTCCACTGCCTACAAGCTTTCCTAACCCTAGAGAATGAAGATATATGTGCAGCTGCAAAGACATGGTTTTAAAGCTGTGTAGAGTACCCTGGCAGTTCAGGGCTACAAGGCTTTCCACACATTTAGACCAGCTGCTGAACAGGCAGGGACTAAAGGTGGAGGTATCTTCATTTACATCAAAACCAAACGTATTTCAAGAGTTGTCAAACAGGATCACATGCATGAGTTCTCCATGCCAACATTATTGTAGTAAATACAAAAGGATGGCCGTGAAATTAGAACCAAAAAACAATCCACAATTCACGAGAACAGCCAAATAAGAGCCCGGGTCACACAATGGAATTTTATTGAAACAAAATAAAATGATGAATTGAAACACTAAAATTAACGCTGCTTGTACAAATTTGCGTTTTCGTCAAAAAAACTCCATCAGATACAAAAACAAATCATCTTGCCTCATTTAAATAGTATAGCACCATAAAAAAACAAATGCTATTGGACAAACCAGCTTGAATCACTCATACTGTCACAAAGAATCAGAATGAATAATATAAACCATATATAATTTTCATAAAATGTCAAAGCCATTGTATATAAAATAAAATAAATAAATACTATTTGCAATACATCTTCAGATAAGAAACATTTAGTCATTAATATAATTTAAAATAATTTGAAAAACATTGTCATTTAAAATTCATCATGTAAAAAATAGTGGTATAAAAACCAATTCATTCACTAGTAATCACTACCCTCTAGTGGAATAATAAAAAATGACATCCAAAATCTAGTTTTCATAATTTGGCAGTTCTAAGTTTTAAAACTGGTGTGATTGACAACATGTCATGTAGTCCTGGTTGCCGAGTAGCTTCCAGAATTATTTATCAATACAGCTCTCGGTACTCTAATTTGCTTCCCACATGCCCCCTCTAATTTCTTTGGGAACAACTTCCAGGACAAAAAAGAGGTAACATGCTTGTGTACATATTAATTTATGATGAAATAATGCATTCTTTGTATTAGCCCTGCCAATCTCACAAAGATGTTCATAAATCCTTGTCTTAAGTTTTCGTTCCGTTTTCCCAATGTAGAAAGAACTACATTCCTTGCACATGGCTAGATAAACCAGACCACTGCTATTACAATTGGCATAAACCCTACTCGTAATCTCTCTGTTTCTACTGGGAATCTCTACAAAAGAAGCATTAAGAATATAATTGCAATGCGAGCATGCAACACATTTATTTGTACCAAATCTGGTGCAATGACTAGAATCACCCTGTGCTCCTCCATATTCAAAAAATTTTTTTAAATTCATGTCTCTTCTGTAAGTAAACTGCAAGTGCCCCACCACTGATGGTTCTATATCAGTAATTTGTCTAAATTTATCCCATTCTCTGCTTACCACTTTTCTAATAACATTTGAATCCCCATTGTAGTCCAAGATATATGCATCTTTTTTATCATTTTTTTTTTTCATTTCTTAGACCCAGGGGTGTTATATCAGTGGTTAAACACAGGTCTTGGCCTAAAATGGGTGCAAACCTGCTTTGCCTACCCTCATTGACCTCCTGTATCACTTGTTGAATTAATTCTAAGGGGTAACCTCGATTCTGGAACATTTCACATACATTATGACATTCAGCGGTATAATCTATATCTTTCGAAGTCATGCGACTAACCCTAACTAACTGCCCCTTGGTAAGGTTTTTCTTCTGAAAATAAGGATAGCCACTGTTAAAATGGAGATATGAATTCGAAAAAGTTTTCTTCCTAAAAATTTTGGAACAAAAACCACCATTCTCTTTCGAAATACTAATATCTAAAAAATTAAGAATATCGTAATCCACATAATAAGTGAAGTCCAAAAATTTGGTTGTACCTTTTAAGTAATTCAAAAATTCCAAGAACTTCTCCTCACTATCTGTCCATAAAATACAAATATCATCTAGGAAACTTTTGTACAGAGACCAACATCCTGCAAATTTGCTATTAAAAACAAATTTGTTCCCACCAAGAAAGAACAATATTAGCATACGTGGGGGCACAACTTGCCCCCATTGCCACACCCTTATTCTGTTTATAAATCTCGCCCTCAAAATACATAAAATTGTTATTTAAAACTATTTCCATGAAAAGAAGTATATTGTTGAAATCATTTTGTGAAAAATGTCCAAATGCCAACATGTATTCCTCTAGCCATTGTAGGCCTATCTCATGAGGTATGCAACCAAACAGGTCCACTATGTCCAATGTAATAAAAATCAATGTATCACTGTATACCTCCATCTTTAGCTGCCTAAGAAGATCCCATGAATCTTTTAAAACTGCTGTGCCCATTGACGCCAAACTTTTAAGCTTGCTGTCTACATATTTAGAAATAGGGGCTGTAACAGCACCTTCTGAAGAGACTACCAGTCTCAATGGTGGATCAATAGTACACTTGTGGACCTTCGGGATACCAAACACTGAAGGGACTCTTGGAAATTTATTATATAAATATTTATGAGTTTCCAAACAGATAGAACTTTCCAATAATAAATCATCAAGCATCAGATGGATTCTGGAATTAGCTATATTAACCTCATTGACTGAGGCAAGACTATACTTGGAGGAATTGTTGAGTTCATTCTTCATTTTGGACTCATATATAATACTGTCCATCAGGACCATACCTCCCTCCTTGTTGGGTTGCATAATTCTAATGGTACGGTCGGTTCTGAGAGTGACTAAATACTGTCTTTCCCTTTTAGAAAGATTTGTGAAAATTCTATGATTCTGAACTTCCTTTCTAATCTCCATTTCCATAATATTTTCTAAATTTCTCAGTTGCAGGTGCAATGGGGGATTGAAAGTTCCTTTTCTCCTAAGAATGGCTTCTGTGATGATATCCTTCTCTGGATTACCAAAATATATAGCTAAAGTCTTTTTTCTAATAAACAACTTCAAGTCCACTATGGCCTTGACCAAATTGGCCTTCCCTGATGGAATACATTTTAAACCTTTTAAAAATAAATTGAAGTGCCCTTCATCAATGGTAACAGAACTGTAATTAAAAATATTGTACCCCTGGGTTGAATACACATTGTTGGACACAGTTATCAAGTCTTCATGAGAATCATTTAGAATTGTATGTTTCTTCCCTGGTTGTAATGATAATTGTTGTAATTGTAATATATTTGTGGTTTGTTCCGTATTCTGTTGGATCTCCTTAGTGGAGGGGGTGTAGCTGTTCCAAAGGGAGATCCCTAGAGGAATGGGACTGACCAAAATGATTTTCCTTGGGTCTATAACCACTACTACGCAAATCGTGATTCAAACTTTCCCACTCCTGTTCCACAAATTTTATAAAAGGTTTAGGTTTCGGATATGGTATACCCTCCTTATATTCTTTTAAGTCCCTTTGTAATTTATCTTGCTTCCTAAACATATTACTAATACATTTCTTATCGATTTGTAAAAAAATATCATAATACTTTGCTTTCTCATCTTCCACTGTAAAAAGTAAATCTTTAAGAATACTTTCATTAACCTTCTCCATTTCTTTCAACAATGACATTTTTTCATTTTCGTTCTCATCCCTAATAGCCTTCATTATGTCTAAACCACAATTATCAAAAATTTTTAAAAGGTTTGAATAAAATTCCGAACCTTCTTGTACCCTGTTCGGATATTTGCACACTCTTAAGCCCTTGGGTACAATAGCATTTGGTTTTTTATGGTGCTATACTATTTAAATGAGGCAAGATGATTTGTTTTTTGTATCTGATGAAGTTTTTTTGACGAAAACACAAATTTGTACAAGCAGCGTTAATTTTAGTGTTTCAATTCATCATTTTATTTTGTTTCAATAAAATTCCATTGTGTGACCCGGGCTCTTATTTGGCAACATTATTGTAGGCAAAGTCCCGTAACATATCCTTGTAATCTATAGGTTCCAGTCTATGACAGAGGAAACCCATAGTGGATACTTAAATGTACTGGAGACACCCCCATACAACCCAACACCATATCCATTGATGACTTTAACTACTCTACTATAAACTGGGAATCATAAACAAACCCAAGCATGTAGGTCCAGAGATTCCTGGATTTTATAAGTGCTAATACCCTGAAGCAGCTAGTCAGTACATTCACTAAAGAAGCTAACATACTATATCAGGTCCTCATTAAGATGAGAGAATGGTGCAAACCCTGCCTCTCAGTGTAATGTTTTCTCTGAGAAAGTCAGACCATAGAACAGTCTCCTTTGAAAATAAGAATAAAACCTGGGACACCGCTAACCCTGGAACATTTAGAAACTATTCTAAGACAAACTTTCTACTATTAAGTGATAACCTGACAAAATTTCAAGCTCCCCTCAAATCCTGAAAACACTGCTGCCTTTGCAGAATTGTTCACAGAAACCATGTACAATCATGTTAATAGACTTGAAAAGACAGCTGTGCCTAGCAGGAATAAACAGTGAACAAACTAAAAAAGCAAGAAACCCTAATGGAATCCCAACATGAACAGGTTGTATATCAAAAGAAAGAAAGGCATAGCAAAAAATCGGAACTGTAGCACCCAGCTGGATAAAAACTCTGATCAATCTTAACAAGAATTTTGAAGGGCAAATCAAGTGTACCAAAGCCATATTTGAGGTAAAAATAGCCTCCCAGGCCAAGTACAACCATAAGGCTTTCTTTAGCTATGTCAGCATCCTCAAAGGAGGTACACAACAATGTGCAGAACTAATTACAAATAGAGCCCCTAATCTAAAATGGAAGATACGCCAAACTAACTGGCTGACAAATTCAACTCCAGTTTTACCCCTATCTCCCCCTCAGCGACCACACAGGAAGTACCACCAAACACAACATTGTAACTGTCACTAGGGATCAGGTCCTTAATGCATTCTGCAAGGTCAAGAGCATCATATCGATGGGCCCTGGCAATATCCCAGGATGCCTCCTGAATAATATGAAGCATGACTGATCAGGACAACTAAAGTCACTATTTAACTGTAGGCCTCAGACAGGCTTCATGCTACATGAATGGCAAACTGCAATGGTCATCCCTCTGCACAAGGGCAGGACATCTGTGGTTCCCAGTAACTATAAACCCGTAAGTCTGATTAGTCTCAGATGCAAGGCCATGGAAATAATTATCATGAAAGTGATTAAAATTGACATAGGAAACCTTCACATATTGGATCCAACCAAATTTTATTTGTCAAGAGCAGATTATGTCTCCCTATCCTGGTGGACTTCTTTGAGATGATCATCAAAGCAATGGACAAGACAAAATGGTGCATTCTGTCTACCTTGACCCAGCCAAGGCATTTGATACAATGTCCTCCCTGAGGTCACATAGGTTTCCTCTGGGTGCTCTGGTTTCCTCCCACATTCCAAAGAATTGCAGTAGGTGGATTGGACAGTCTAAATTAGCCATAGGTGAGAGTGTGTGTGCAAATGTGTGGTATGAATGAACTACAGTGGCAGGGCTAGCCTCCCAAAGATATAAAACTTGGCTCAAGATGATTGTCACTGCTGAAGTGGCACCCTGACCCCGTGTGCAAAATGAGAAAAGGGGTTGAGGATTGATGGATCCCATGCAGGCATTTTAGACATACTCAAGGAATTAAATATAAACTACTATGATAACCACTGAATAGCCACATGGCTCTCAGATAGGATGCAAGAAGTTAGGATAGGGAAGTCTACCTCCAAAAACAGGTTATTCAAAAGCAGAGCCCCTTGTGGTTCTTGCTGGATCCATTGCTTTTTGACAGCTACTTCTCTGAAATCAAGGCCCATGTCAATACCCTCTGGCAAACCAAGATTGCAGATGATTGCAAACTAGATACAGTCATAGAATCCCCCCAAGACACTAACATCCTCCAGGAAGGGCTGACACATACAAATTACTGGTGTCAGAGCCACAGTCTAAAACTTAATACCAAGAAATGCATAATAGTATGCTTTGGGAATTTGGCTACTCCTGGAAACTACCTCATTAATAACACATCCCTACATGTAGACCTAGTAGTCAGGGATTTGTGGAAGCATGTGGACAGAAACTTAGATTTTGGCCATCACCTGAGTAGAGTATTAGGGAAATAATTTTCTGTTGTGCAACTTATAAGCAAGGGTATGGCATCTAGTTCCAAAGAAGTCATGGATCTGGAGTATTCAGCTTTCAACAGACCAATCATTAAGTTCACCTCCATGTTTGGTATTTACCTGACTAGGCACATGAAACAAATTTAACAACCACAGAGGTTCCCACAAAAAGAATACACGGTGTAAACATGTCCTACATGGATTTCTTCAAAGCCCTATCTTCGTACTCTGTACCCCACAGACTGTTGAGGAGTGATATATTCCTGGCAAGCAGGGCATCCTTGGATCCTACAATGATGGACCTTCTGCATATCTTCAAAACAAATACCATTAGAATTACCCAATCTATGGATTTATACTGTGCTTACAACATAAATAGGACATGTTGGAGGGACAGGTATGTGTCTCAGAGACTACCTCATTTCTGGGCCTCCCATCCATGTGAAGCAGAGTTCTTCCCTAAGCTAGTTCAAGCACAACTTGTACCAGTGGGTGGAGAACTGTAAATTCCCCCCTGGTCTGGCATCTATTCTCTAATGAATAAAGGCAGCCTGTAAATGCTTGATCACCCAACTCCTAGCCTGCACATGCCCCTTAAAATAATTATAGGATAGAAAAACTTGACCGATACATTTGAGATGCATGGTTAGGCCTAAAAATGCCCCTGTGGTAGTTAGCCTAGTATACACCTATCAACCTATGAATGGACACCATCCTAAATATAGTGCATATAAATAGCATAACATGATTTCAAGACTATATTTATATGTTCAGAGAACTGCAAATTGCTGTCAGTCAAAATTCCAAGGTTGTCATATTGCTCACAAGCTTCCAAAATCTCCCGATACATTCCATCTAATATTTGTTCTACCAAAATGCATAACCTTAGTTTTAGGAAACGTAAATGAATTTATCTAAGTAACTTTGCAACTTCTGATGATCCCCCACTGATGTAACTTTCCCTGTAAATTTGTCATCATCTACAAATGTTTCACTCCCCTTCAGCTGACTCCTTAGTGATTAGGTTTTTTAACTGAACCTGTTTCACCTGCATCACAATCAGTGCTTCCTTCTCCTAATGTAAAGAGCTGGGTTAAGATGGCAAATTTTTAGATGCAGTTTATTGGTGGGGTATGTTATTATGAAAATTAATGTCTTACATAGAGTTGTATATGCTTAACAAAGCTGTCAATGAAATGGCACAAATTTATTTTGCTAAACTTAAAAAATCATTTTTAAAATTTGTCTGAGGAACCAAACCTCTAGACTCAGCATAATGAAGCTATTCTTTTTTCTCAAGGACTATGTTACCTTGAATGTTCCTTAATTTGCCAATACCTTCAAACAGCATGCTTTGTGCATCTGGTTAGGATCGTGAATGGTTCCAGTGAATATGAGACATGGTCCCATTTCTGGATTAATATTCTTCATTCAGATGTGGTCAAAGCAAATATTATCCTCAGCATACTTGTTTCTCTGAAATAAGCAGTGTGGAGGCAGGCTTTGTTATGGCTGTTGTCTAACCTCATACGAGAACTAGAAATGTGGATCTGGGAATTAGATCTTGATAAAAACTAACATTTATAAAAGCAACTATCACATTCCCAAATATTTTCTCAACAACTCAGACTCGCTGACTACTGAAGAAAGAGTTCAAGGAAATTAGGACATGTGGCTCTGTACTCGGTAGCATAGTACACTATATACCAGACAGATTTGCATCATCTATGAGTAAATTTTAACCCGTTTATCTTCTTTAACGTGATTTATCTCACAATTGCAAAATATTTCCATGTTCCAGCCTGACAGTGATAATGTCCTTATACTCACTGGACTGCTAAATTCCATTTCAGCTTTTGCATGTCATCTCAGTAGCTTACATCTCTACATTAAAGATGAACTCATGCAGGAGCTGATGGTTTGTGACTACTGAAATAAAATAAAAGAACATGGAAAACTTAAGGTAAATTGATAAAAATGATGTAACAAACCTAGAGTGCCTTTATCAAAGCCTTTTGGGGTCAATTTATGATTCATAGAAACCATGCCCATTGCAAACTAAATTAGTTTCTTTTTGTAGACT
Source organism: Protopterus annectens (assembly GCF_019279795.1). NCBI lineage: Eukaryota > Metazoa > Chordata > Ceratodontiformes > Protopteridae > Protopterus > Protopterus annectens. Next base: position 153,891,248 of record NC_056729.1, on the reverse strand, counting down.
TGTCACCCATGTGTTCAGCATACCATGAAGGTAATGATGATATTAAACATATTCCACAAGGCAGGAAATATACACACCATATCTGCAACTCTGTCATTAGGAAAACTGAGGTGTTCAAACTTTGGCAATCATATGAAAAGGACATTTTATAATTCAGCTTATCCCTCTTATAGAACGATAATTTGAATACGAACATACTATTTATATGCTTCTAGTGTTAGTAAAGTACTGCATTATTTATGATTTGTAACTAGAACAAAAATATATTTATCAGTAATGGAATGGACCAATACATCTTTTAAACTTCTGAAGGATTTCATACTCACTGGTGGAGTTAGACAATAATGAAGTAGGCATGGAGACATCTGAAGGTTTATTTGTAAGGTTTGCTTCTTCAGTTAGTTATCCCTGTCATAGATGTCTGCTGCTGTTACTTTAGAAGGTCAATGTTTGATCTACGATTTGTTTTACATTATATACTGGTCATGTGTTTTAACCTGAATAAAGTTGTAATTAAAAGAGTAAGCAAATCCTAGAGCTAAGAAAAGATCGGAAGTAGCTAACATTAATGAACTACGTCCCCCATGTATTTAAATGGAACTAACATAATCTAAACAGAGCTGATGGTTCGGTAGACTCTTTCTAGCCCAAAAGCATGATCTGAGAAACTAGTTATTAGCATGAACAGTTTGATAAGGTAAAATGCAAAGTCTCGGAAGGTTTGCTTTATATCCATAGCAGTATAGACAGTACTATATCAGGCATGTTTGTTTAATATAGCTGCTTTCCTTTTAGCAAAAATAATACCCCTAGTTTTGGTACCAGAAAGTGAAAGAACCATTTTCTGCAATTTACATATCACTTTTACTTTTCATCATTAAACAGCCATTACGTTCCATGTAATTACAAATTATTAGATTCTTGGCGATACGCATTTAATAGAGCTTCACACACAAAGGTCCTAACATTAAGACACTGCTGTCTCAGACTGAGAATATTTAAGCTGGTGGGCATAGCCTCCTTCCTTCTTCCCTGTGTACATTCAAAACAAAGGTCAGTATATGTAAGCTACTTTTCACTACTTGTTGCTTCATGTTTCTATGACCAGATATTAGGATATTATAGAAATACGATTAGACTTGTTTATTTTACACAGATAAATTTCAAGTCAAAAGTGTTTATGCTTTCCTTGTCAGGCTTTAGCACTTAAAGAAAGTTCTTCTTGAGATTTCAGTATGGATGAAGTATGTCAAGCATTATTTTACACTCATTATTAATGTTTCTTCCCATCTCATCATCCAAACTTAACTCCATTCCCCTGACTGTAGCAGTAACTATGATCCCTTACCCATCACTTTGTCTGTATCAGTGAAACATATTTTCAGTCCACCAGTATTAATGTAAAGGTTGCTGGCAAACACAGGTATTTGCTTTGTGGCTCCTTTGAACAGCAAAAAGCATAAATAAATACTGATAAGGTTGGTCTGAAGCTATAGGCATCTCCCTTTTGCATTCTTTATTATCATTTGGTAACCTGGCAGGCCAATTAGGATCAAGAGCCTTTTTGCGGTGACCTGGTTATATTGTCTGATAAGTCAACTTGCTGAGAGTTACTCAAAAGGCAACTGGAGACTGATGGAATGAGATCTAGCCAAGTGTTCAGGATGGTATTCATTAGCACATTACAGCCTTAACCATATGCATTAAACCGTCTGCGCACTATTCAACAATGCGAACCTCTGTCTGTTAATGAGTGTGTGATATTGTGAACCACATGGTGGAAACACACATGTACACATGAACTCCCATAACTTGTGTATTGACAGTATATCATTACCATATAGCATTATCCCTTAAAGGGAACTCCTTGAAATTATTGCCAGATGCTTCTGTGGCATTTACACCTGACCTCCTTAACTGAACTGTAATTTCTTTCACCCAGCAACACCCTGTGGATTAGTACAAGTTAGCTACAATCATATTATGACTCACTTGAACAGCATAAGACATAAGTGCTAAAAAGCCTTATGACGTGAACCCTAATGTTTGTCATTCACACGCTTTTTGGACTCTGATTGAAACCTTAAGTGATGCATTAACACACTGATTTGCAATAAATAAAGCAACATTATCAATTCTTCAGCTGAACACAACAGTTAGAGGATAGTTGCTATCAGACATACATATAATGTATCTAATGGAATTAGTGGATATGGTAGAGACATACATATAAAATGTATGCTTGTATAGTCCTGCTATAAGTTTCTGGGAACTCTGATGCTGAAACAGTGACAAAGTAATAATGCAAATGATTTTATTTCCTTTTAAAGGGGGAAAACCATAACAGTAGTTATCAAAAACTGTGAAAATATTATACAACTATAAAAATTGTTAGCAACATGAATGCAATTTCTGTCCTTGCGTGTATGGCTGTAGTTCTGTAACAAGTATTACGTGGTGCTGCCATACAATTTCAGTATGGCTGGACATGAAATAAGTGAAAATATCATGGGCACTGCAGTACACTGTCTACTTAAAAAAATACCAGTATGAATATCGGTAGTACATAGCTTAAGGATTAACTTCCAAATTAAAAATTGCTGTGTTGTTTGTGTTCTGCACTCCAGATTGCTTTGCAAGTATTTGTTTGCAGAGTCTAGCGCAGATATTGCACCTAATGAAGGTTGTGTTATGGTTCTAATACTGTTTGAATTTACCTGATGACTCTCACTTTCACTGGTGCTCTGATTACTTTCTTTTAAGATGTGAGCATTGAAAAATATTCCAACAAAATGAGAAAAAAAAGATGAAAGTCATATTATCTTCTCATTATTTTTAGGTATTGCATCCAGCAACAGAGCTATCCTGAAAATTTTACAGAAATAGCTTTTTAAAGTAAGACCGCTACCACCTTAATAAGACTTTTCAGTGATTGTTTGATTCAGGCAGTAATGGGAAACCAGTTTTTAAGAGATGGGTGTAAAATATATTGCATTAAGCAGAACACTGTCCTTTCCTTTGACAATGCTGCAGAGAACCTAGCAATCTCTTAAATATGATTTTAACAACCAGACTGTCTTAGGATGCTGTTAGCTGTAAGGTAATTGTTTTTATCATTGGCTGTTTAGAAGAAAAATATGTATACAACCATTAGGGAGTTGTTTTATTATGGGCTGTTTAAAAGGAAAATATTTAAGTACTATATCTGCAACAATGTATTTGTTTTGCACTAAGAGTGCTGAATGTTCCCTTGTTAAAAAAGCATTAACTTATGAGCTCTATTTTTCATCACCTTTATTTCTTCAATATACAAATACACATGTGAATATGTACCTTTATTAACTGAACTACTCACATTATGTGTGTGTGTGGGGGGGGGGGGGTTGCTGTCACTGTAGAAATATGCAGGTTTCTAATTTCATAAATTCGGAAATTAAAAAACAAAAATAGCCTTTTTATTGACCTCACACCATGACAGGTTATAATACACAGAGACTGAAGTTAATGTCCATAGCTTTGACTGGGGACCAAACTCTTTTTTGAAATTAGAGCAAACATCAGTCATGTGTTCAGCATGTAACATATACCCAAATCCATGTTTTCCTGTTTATGGGGTCATTGGTTAATAGGTTCATAGGTTATTACTAAGTTGCTCATTGAACAGATCATTTTTAGCCTTGCCACAACAAATTCTACTACTTAGTACCCATTTCTATGAAGGATAGAGGGGGAAATCCTAAGGTGAATTTATGGTTATCCATCCACTCATCAAGATTATTTTTAAGAGGATCAGAGTGCTACTTTACTTAATATAAAGGGGAAGTCTGTTCAGAGGAAAGTCTGATATCTATCATATCAATATGTTCTGTTTATGGTACAGTGGAGATCTAAATCTTTTGAGTGGATGTCCATGGTGTTACAGATTTTGCAAATAAGTGGGTCAATTGAGGCCTTGTAGTCAATGGTAGAGGTCACCCCTTGGTAGACTGTACAAGATTAAAAAAAGAGAAAATACTTCAAGTAGATCTGTGTTGCCTATGGAAACCATGCTGTTGACTCTCTTAGAGGTAAACACTATTTTTTTTCAAGTTTGATAATGTGTTTGGACAAATACATACCAAATGAAATATTATATTATTTTATGGGTCTAATGTGAGAGGAGCAGAGCTGGATACCTACCCTGTACCTAGAACGTATACCTTTGATGATCAGCTGGGCTTGGTAGAAGGACTTTTTTCTGAACATGAGATTTGTGATAGTCAAAGGAGAGTTCATTGTCTGCAAAACTTCCCAGATCCTAATAACTGTGGCAGTTTTGTGAGGGTGTTGTTTATGTGGTATGTGCATGGGTGCTCATGTTTCCATAGGAACAAAATGCTACACTTTTTAGGATTTTGCTTTAGGCCATTGTCCTGACTCTATAGGTTTGTACATGTTAGGTCCTCTAGGACCTGAGAGTCCTTTGGAGATTTGAAGAGAGCTCCAATCTTGCAATTGTCTACATCTCTGGTCAGCCAAAGATGCTTAATATTAGTTTTTTTTTTAACACCTTTATTAAATTATCACTTAAGATACAGGCAAATATACATTAGCAGAAAAGAACACACACCATTTGAACATTTTCTCCAGTTGAATACAATATACATCATATATATTTTCTTTGCCACTATCATTAGTCCAACATTACAAAAAATTGCTGAATTCCTGCCTTCCCTTAAACCTCACTCCTCCTACTGAACATTATTATGCATGTATTGTTCCCGCAGTTTCAGTTTACTTTTATACAATTTGCTTCTTGCCTTTTCTACAGATCCCTCTTCCAGTTACTTTATCCCTTTTATAATACTCATAGACTCTGATTTCCATTTTCTAGTAATTACTTTTTTGGCAGGCAAAAGAATTAAACATAAAAGTCCTTACTATGTCTAGACAATTCAGATCCTGTATCCCAGCTCAAAATAATCATTTCCTTACTTGCAGCCATTTGCTCACCCATATTTCCAATGCACCACTCTGTAGGGAATTTTTAAAATGTGCCAACTCATTACACTCCCAAAACATGTATTCCAAGTTTCCTCTTTTTTTAACATGGATACATAATTTGCAGCTATAGCCTTTGTTTTATCTTCATTAATTTTGTGTCCTGAAAAGACTTGAAACTGTATCAAAAAGTTCCACAACACTGAAATGTACTTTTTCTGGATTTGTCAGGTGCAAAATAACATAATCTGCAAATAAAGACAACTTTTCTTGATTACTATACCAATTATATCCTTGTATTTCTGAGTCCCTAATTTTCATTGCTAATGGCATTCTAAATATAAAACAAATAACAAAGGGAAAGAGGACACCACTGCCTGGTTCCTCTGTTTAAACACACCTTATCTAATAGTACCCCCAGCCCACACACACACACATTTTATCTCTTGCCTCCAATCCTTCATATAGTCTTCTAATTAACCTTATTATTTGTATCAGGGAATGCAAATGCTTCCAATGGCCTACTCATAAAATCCCAGCTTACTCTATCAAATGTCTTCTCTGCATCAAGACCCACCAATAACAGTGGCATTCTCTTACATTCTGCTTCTCTCTGGATCATCATTGTTCTATTAATGTTGTCAAATGTTTCCTCCCCTCCACAAACCACACTGATCTATATATATATATATATATATATATATATATATATATATATATATATATATATTCATCTTGACAAAACCTTTGCGATTCTTTAGCTAGTATAGACATAAACAATTTATAACCATGGTTTTAAATTGAAATGGGTCTATATGAAGCTGGGTATAAAGGGTCTGCCAACTTTAGGTAACAACACAGCCACCACGGCTTTCTTACAAGATGTTGGTGTTTCACCTCCTTTTAAAATGCTGTTAAACAAAATCTTCCAGATCTTTACATTTTCTTCCCTCTTAATTTCCAAACTTCCACAGGAATGCCAACTGTTTCTTGAAGACTTTCCTGAGGATTGATTATACATCACTGTTTATATCTCATCACCTCTTATCATAACTGTTTGTTGTCTAGCCTCATCTGCCTCTAACCTTGGCATAATTAAGTCTTCTGTAAATATTTACATTTGTACTCTTTGTTAACTTCCACATTTCCCTGCTTTATAATATAACATTTCTGGAATTCCTCTGAAATCACTATATGATCTCTGGTTAGTTTTCTGTTTATAGGTTACTGTGAAATAACCCCAGTGTTACTCAAGCTCAGTACCTACTTCCACCATTAAAAATTCATACATAAGCTAAAACCAACCACCTTTGTGCTGACGGCTAACTCCCTTCGGACTACTTATAAAGGCTGCAGATGCAATTGCTTTTTCAGTCTTTATATTGATAAATAGATTATTATCCAAAAAGTATGTTCCTTCCGTCTGGACAAAATCCATTATTATACTTTTACACAAAAGTGGTACATCTACAGAGTTTAATAACTACAGGCTCATTGCAATCCTTTCCCCCTATCAAAAATACTTAAAAATGTATTCATGCACAGCTTCTACTGTACATCACTTAAAGCCATATAATCTGCTCTCAGAAACACAGCATGGTTTTAGACCCCACCACAGCAAGACCACCACCCTCCTTCCTTTCACTACCACCATAAACCCGCATAGGAGCAATGGTAATCTAGTATCAACTGTGTTCCTAGACTCATCCAAAGCTTTCGACACTGTATCTCAGCAACATTTACTTGCTGAGCTCTCTTCTATAGGTCTCTATCTTCCCTTAAATGGTTCCTTAGTTATTTATCTGGAAAGCAACAAGCAGTCAAATGACAAAAGGACCTCTTTTCCTCTCTTGCAGTTAACATAGGTGTACCTCAGAGCTCTATACTAAGACCCATTCCTTTTAATATTTTTATAAACAAGCTTCACAATGCCATACACCAAACAAATATAGTATGATATGCAGATGATTCAACTTTAATATGTACAGCCTCCAAAATATCCAGACTCACCCAAATTTCTTTCTCTTCAATCGAAACCTGATTGAAAAATTCAAACCTACTCTTTGATCCCAATAAAAAAAACTGATACTCTTCACCCCAAAACATTGTCTTCATCAAAAATAATCTTTCCTGGTTACAGCAGCAAATAATATTAAAATTGAGGTAGTACTAGTACCGCAGACTAAATTACTGGGCATTGTAATAGATGACAATCTTAAGTTTGATCAGCATATTCTTCAAACAATTAAAAAAAAACACGAGAAACTTAGCTATCTTTATGGGGCAAAACAGTACCTTATAGATCTAGCAAGAAAACCCCTAGCCTCATCCTGTTTTCTTACAACCCTCTTATATGTCTCAACTATCCTTACTAATTTTTATGCTAATATCCAAACTAGTCTCCTGTTACAACAAACTAGCTAAATTTGCTACCAACACTGCACACCAAGCTCACCACTGCCAAGCCTTAAAGCAGCTAAACTGGCTAGAGCTTAACAACTACATAACATACTCTCAGCTAGTTATGGCATGGAAACTGATATATTATCCTGAACAATGCCCTGCACTGAAAAACATATTATTGCCCCACACACCCACAAGGGACCTCTTTCCTGGTGATAAATTTCTACTTAGCACTACTAAAGTATTTACTCACAATACTCTTGTTGTGTGTAAATGGGCATGCCTTCATTGAAGGTTGGGCGTCGAGCTGGCACCTCGGTGTGTCGTAAAAATCTACTCCCAATCATTAGCGGACTGGAGTTCCGCTGTGGCGACCCCTTACCGGGAAAAGCCGAAAGACAAACAACAACAACAACTCTTGTTACATCTCCAAGCTTGGGGACATCATCCCTACACAAGTAAAAATGATTACCAAACTTCCAAGCTATAAAATCCAGCTCAAACGATACCTTACCCAGTCTTGGTCATGCTTATGTTCATCACCAGGTTGAGACTGCTAGTAAAAGCATAAACTTTTTAATGCTTATCACAAACTTTTTTTGTCTTCCTCTACTTGAATCAGTACAATCCTAACAACTTTCCCTCCTGCACTTTAATTAATGTATCCCTTTTCCCCCTCTTAAACGACGCCTCTCATCTTGATCTTTTTCTAAATGCCCCATCCACCACTGTACTCCCGTCATGCATCTCCTATATACCTAAGTTATAAACCTTGTAGATACACCAGTTTGGAATAGGCAGCCCAAATAGAAACAATCCTAGACCATGTATGTTGTTTCAATGGAAATGTAACTTTTTTTTCTGAGAACTGTCTGAAATGCACTAGTTAATATAAACGCACTGTGGTAGAGCTTCTCTCCCCAGGCCTCTGCTGAAAATGAGCTCTGCCCAGCTTGACTTTCCTGGTCAACAAAGACAAATAATAAAATACATAACTAAATAAATGTTAACTGTAATTTTTAATGATTATCATAAACATGGCAAGTTTAAAGGGCTTTTAGCAACACTGATGATATGCCATGAGTATAAGTAAATGTTGATCATGCACCTAGGATGTAGGTAACATTTATTTAAAAACACATTGTACCAGGTACCTGCTTTTATCTCACACTTCTGAGGACTGCTGTTAAGAGAAATATAGTAAACCTAACAGACAAAACAAGAAATGCATTATAGTACCTTTTGGGATGTCTGCCACCCTGGATAACTACACCATCAATAAAACACCTCTAAAAGTTGATTCATTAGTTAAGGATCTGGGAACTTATGCAAATACTAACCTACCCTTTGACCAACATGTGTCAAAGGTAGTAGGAAAATCCTTCTATATTGCACAGCTTATAAGCAAGAGCATGGCATCTAGGTCTGGACAAGTCATCATACCATTGTACTCAGCCCTCATCAGACCTATCACAGAGTACAATTGCAAAAGCAACCTTTAAAGTAGGAAACTGCAGCACCAGGAAAAGATCAGTTTGGGACAGGAATGTGATATAAAATAACTTGAATAAGAAGGAGTGTATAAATATTTGGGAACTGATGAAGGATCAACAATAAAATATGAACAAATGCAAATAAAACTTAGGAAGGAATATTTTAGAAGACTTAAATTAATCCTGAAAACAACACTGACATCTAAGAACAAAATCCAAGCTATAAACCAATTTGCTCTTACTGTCCTAACTTACAGTTTTAGAGTGATTGACTGGCCCCAAAACATGTTGGATAGATTAGATAGAAAAACAAGAAGGATGCTTCATACTCGCCAAATGATTTATAAAAATCAGTGCATACCAAGATTATATATTTCCCGTTCCAAAGGAGGGATGGGCCTCCTTGAAATTTATTATATGTATAGAGCTGCAATCATGGGACTCCACACATATCTGCTGACCTCACAAGACCTGAACGTAGTGGAAGTTTTGAAACATGAGGAGAATATATCTAAGATGACTTCTCTGCTTAATCTAGCAGAAACATATCAGCATCAAGCAGGAATGGAAATCAAACCAGAAGTAGATAAAAATCAGGCAGCAACTGAATGTGCCAAAAAACAAAAAAAGAATATAAGGTGAAGGACCAGATGAGAAGGCAAGAAATGTGGAAAATGCATAAATATAGTTGCAAGTATAGAAAACTTCTGGAAGAATCTCGTGTTGATTGGAAAAAAACGCAGGAAGAGGCAAATTCAAACCAAGAGATGAAAGGTTAATATTGGTGGTCCAAGATAGTGGGCTGTATACACGTTGGTTTACAAAGTCCATACTACTGGTAGAAGGACTGTATACTGAAAGGCATAATAATGTGGCAAGACTGTTGCACTGGGGATTGTGCAAACATTATGGTACTGAAGTGGCTGAAAAACAGTGGAAACATGAACCACAAAGCATCATAGAAAATGAAGAAGTCTACATCACATGGGATCATCTGTTACCAACAGTTCAAAAGACAGATGCTAGAAAACTGGATATAGTGGTCCAAGAAAAGAAAACAAAAGTAGCATTGATCATTGAAATCACCACACCCAGTGACTACAGTGTCTTGCATACAGAGACATAAAGTCATAAAATATCAGTATTTGCAGGCAGAAACAAGAGCAATGTGGAAGAAAGATAGCCAGATAGTTCTAATAGTAGTAGGAGCAATAGGTCTTATAAAGAAGTGTCTACAATCATATTTAGATATGCTACAAATACATGTATTTCTGTACAAATTGCAGAATGAGTTATTTCTGGGCACATTGCAGGTGCTGCAAAGAGCACTACTGGCTGACATCAAAGAGTGAAACAATACTAATTTCATGAGAAATGGGGTCCATTTCCGTCTTGGTATTAGAAACCCAAAAGACTTGGAGAAATTAAAAAAAGTACAATTGCCCCTTTAGTAAGTACCTGACCAGACATGCATCAACTGGGACATCCGCAAAGGTTCCTTACAAAAAGGATACAGGGCATAAACACAATGTTCTAGGCTGATCACCTCAAAGCCCTGTCTCTTTACTTGATATCATGAGACTTCTGAGAGCTGATCTTTGCTTGACGTACAAGGCATCCCTGGACCCTGTTTTGATGAACCATTTGTACATCTGCAAAACAAACAGCATTAGAAGCACTAGGTTAAAAGACCTAAATTTTGCTTGCGACATAAAAAGGATATGTTGGAGAGATAGATATGTTTATCAGAAAATCTGCATTTTCTGGAACATGCTCCCTATCAATTTGAAGCAGAGTTCCTCCCTATCCCTATTTAAGAACTGTTTGGATCAATGGATGGGTAATCGTAAATTCACCCCTGGTATGGTGCCTATGTCTGTGATGGACACAGACAGTCAGTAAATCACTCCCTGTCTCATTACATCAGAGTGATGCTTTCAGGTGCATCTGCAATTAACTCCTACTGATGCCTCTAGGTATCAGATATTGTTTGTTCATATTTGCATCAATAATTCCAAAACCATGCTATGAACAGGGTTTTAAAATATTTAATCTTAAAGCTTACCAAAGGGCAAACTCAGTTGCATTAATATTTATATCTGTCTTGTGCAGGTAAAGCGATATTAACTGTTGTTTTTATAATATTAGTTTATATAGATATAATGGTCACTTTTTTAAATATCTCAACAACCAAATAACACAGACAGAACTCCATAGCCCCATATGAAAGCTCTCAGCTAGATGAATAAAATGTGTTGATATTATGTGGGTAACTTGAGTGGTTGCTGAGATATTGTAAGTTGTTTACAAATATTACAAATGTAATAGTTACTGTGTTTACTGTGACTTATAAAATTTAGTTTAAGACCTAGAACCTAAAGAATATTGCCAGTATACAAATAGATTGCGCTGAAGGGTTTGCCATTTATACTTCTTTCATAACCCCTATAGTTCCATATACATATATGAGCATTTGCTTGAAATGTGAGTACATAATCTGATTCTGTCAAAAAGCTTTTGCTCCGCCCATTGGAAGTTACATCGCAAACTTCCTGAGCTCCATTGGATGAATGTGGAGTGTGAATGAGCTATATAAATCAAATCCGTGGGTCATATTTGGGTTGTATGGGAGGCTTATAATGGCCCTAGTGGTTGTTAGCCCGGTACACACCTATAAACCTATGAAGCTACAAGACAATGAAAAGGGAGTGTGATTATTATGGAATATGCATAGATAATTGGATTAAATGCATGATAAATGAACCACTAGTACTAAAATAAGTTCACCGATCTTAAAGTGCAGCATATTTCATTTAAAGGCAGACTCCAACTTATTCAATATATTAATTTCTCTGTATTTTTTTTTTTTGGTGATTGTTACACATTCATTCCAATTATATGTGCCACATGCATAGTTTGTCAATAAAACAGGACTTTACACAGGCTATACAGGCTGCAATGAGTAGGTCATCTCATGGGTGAAGTTGGAGTTGTGAAATATTCTTTAATGTTGTGGTAGTGCAGTGAAGTGTTCAGCAAGGGTTATGTTAAGAATTGTAAGAATTATTTTTTGGTGTTTCATTTTTGTTAGGATAATGTTATTTAGAGAAGATTTTTAGTTTCAAATCTGTTCTTGCTAGTTGCAGTTAATGTTTTATCTTTTTATTACTCATTCATTTATTCATTCATTGATTCTCTGAGCTGCAATTCAATGCAGGATTGCTGGGAGTCAAATACCATCCCACCATCAGTGGGCACAATATGCCAAATCGCATCCTTAGATTCCTAGGACAGCACTAACTCATCATAGGATGCACATGCGCTCTTACACACACACACACACACACACACACACACACACACACACACACACACACACACACACATGCACTTTCAGTCTCACATGGCATGCACATCAATGGGTGACTTAAAAGCTCACCAATTTGCCTGTAGCACTTATTTGGGATGTGCAAGGATATTGTAAAAAATAGTTTTCTTGGGTGGCAAAAGCCAGGGTACCATTTGGCTAAGCTTATATAGGCCCTAGGGCCAATAATCCACAAAACACTAGAAAGGAAGCAGCTAGGATAAGTACTCCATCAATATACAAAAAGCTCATAAAAAAATCCACAAAAATTTCGGTAGGGTAACCAAGGCACAAAGCTGTTGTTCAAACACAGTCAAAACATCGATAGAATCCAGTATACTTTTATGCCAATAGCCTAGTACCTACCTATGAACCTATGTAGCACACAGCACAAACCCCTTTAGACAAATGGAGGATGTGCAAATAGCACAGATGGCACCTCATCTAAGAACTGAAGCAGAGATCCAAGCACTCTGAGGCAGCAAAGCTAGCTGATGTAACATATTGCACCCCTATTAGTTTAATTTCAAACGTTCATTTTATTTTGTTTGATTTCCTTTTTTAGGGATTTCATAAATGTTGGTAGATTTATTTTTGTGTGACTTGAGTATCTATTTTTGTGTGTGTGGTGCATGCATTTTTCACTTTTACAGGTTCATAGGTTCAAAGAAGATTTCTAGGCTAATGGCTTAAGAGCCCTTACAAGCCTAGCCAATGTAACCCGATTTTACCCAGTATATGGCCCATAGGGGAAAGAGGATCGCATGGATTTGTGCTTGTGTAATTGAGTCTCTTACAGATTGCCCCTGTCCATAAGGGACATAGGTGCTCACCCAGGTGTGAATTTGAGATTCCCCTTCTTTTGATCCAAACTGCATTTGAAGACAGCCAGGGGAGGTCTCTGCTTAATGTAAATAGGAAGCCTGCTCCAAAGAAGGGACAAGCTCTGAGACACATATCTGTCTCTCCAGCATATTTTGTTTAAGTTACTGACTAGGGTTAGATGCCCAGATTGGGTGACCCTTCATGCTGTTTGACTTGCAGATGTGTAGCTGCTCCATCAGGGCTGGCTTTGTGAGCACCTTGTAGGTCAGGCATAGGTCACCCCTTAATAATCAGTAGGAGACAGAGTAAAGGGATAAGGCTTTTAGTCTATCCACATAGTTCATGTTGTTTACACCCTGTATTTTCTTTGTGAGGAACCTCTGAGGTCACTCCAGCTAATATAAGAGCCTAGTCAAGTACATGCCAAATGATGCACTGTACTCAATTATTGGTCTAATGAGGGTTGAGGCCTAAACATAAACCCAACATATTAGTCATAGGAGACTCCACTGTGAGACATACAGATATGCCCTTCACCAGGCTGGATAAGGAGAAAGTCACGGTTAGCTATTTGTCAGGTGCTAGAATCCACCTTATCACCCATGCACTCAAGTCTGTCAACAACAGGAACTGTTATGACTTTGTCATAGTCCATGTTGGTGTGGATGACTTGAGATGTATCACCCTGGACCATATGAAGAGAGACACGATCCAGTTAGCTGAATATGTGTCCCAGGCAGGTATGTTCCTAGCCTTATGCAGGATTCTAACATCACCCAGAATGATGCCTCAATACAAACAGCAAATTCATTGACTTTGACAATTGGCTTAGTTTCTGGTGTCATTCCAAAGGGATCCAGTACATGACAGCCTGGGAAGACATGACTGACAAACCACAATGATTTGCCAGAGATGGTCTACATCTGTCTCCCTTGGGCTTCCAGGCTCCTAAACATGAAACTGCACTCATTGCAAACATTCTTAACCCTGGAAGACACTGGCATTTGTGCAGTCACAGAAACCTGGTTCAAAGCTGCGAAGAGGACCCCAGCCATACGAGGTTACTCATCTTATCATACATTCAGACCCCAAACCGTGGGCAGCAAAGCAAAAGGAGGTGGAGTTGCAATGTATATAAAAGACATACACACCTCAAGGCTGGTCAAACAGTATGACGCACAGAAGACACTCCAGGTGCAGTTAACCATTGACAAAACCCCTATTCAAATCATAGCTAGCAAGAGTTGACCCTTTACCCTGATCCTGGGTCATTTTAACTATCCAACCATAGACTGGAAGAACTTCTCATGCCAAAACACAAATGCCCAGAGGTTCCTTGACTTTGTAGATGCAAATGCCTTTGACCAGCTGATCGACACCCCCACAAGAGGTGAAAATATCTTGGACTTGGTATTAACCAACATGAGTAACCACTGCTGCATCCCTAAAGTGTTATCCTCCCTGGTAATATCCAACCACAAAGCGGTCACTTTTGAAGTCAGCATCTCCCCCGACCCCCCCCCCCTCCAGTTCAAAACTTCTCCCAAAATGATTACAACCTCCTGAGGTAAAATATAAACAGCTTCACAGCCCCCTCCATTTCCATAGAAACTGGCACTAATGTCCAAACCTACAACAAAGTACTATATGAGCATTTACATAGTTACATAGAATCAGGAATACCCGACAGGACAAAATTGTCCTCCTCAAGAAAGGGTGAACCTGTCTGGTGGATATCTGCAATAAATAGACTCTATAATAAAAGGAAAGAAATTGCTGTCCAGGACCAAGAAGGAGCAGGTGCCTAAATGGAAGCAACCTCTCCTTAGCCTGAACAAGCAAAGAAGAGCACTAGTGCAATCCTCCAAAGCAAACTTCGAGTCCAATCTGGCCATAAAGACAATCATAAGACCTTCTTCACATATGATCATAATTTCAAAGGAAGCACTCATACCTGCTCAGAACTGGTGTTCAAGGACACCACATACACAAATGCAGTAGATATAGCCAACCTGCTGGCAGACAAGTTCAGTGAATACTTCACCCATCTCTCTTCCCATCAGGAAATCAGGACATCACCAGCACCTGCCTCTCTCCCCCTATCTCTAGGGAGCAAGTCATCACTGCCCTCTCAAAGGCAAAAAATACAGCCTCCATGGAACCTGATAACACCCCAGGCTGCATTCTATTTGAACTTCGGCAGGAACATAGGCACCCTATTCAACCAAAGTCTGAATACCAGCTTCATCCCAGCTGAGTGGAAGACAGCCAATGTCATACCTTTGCACAAAGGTGGAACATTCACTGATCAAGGAAATTATAGACCCATCAGCCTAACTAGCCTGATTTGCAAGGCCATGGAATGGATTATCATGGACCTCATTAACAGGACATTGGCAACCTCCAAACACTCGACCCCACACAGTTTGGTTTCATCAAGGGGAGGTCATGCCTGTTAAAGCTGGTCAACTTCTTTGAGACAGTCACCAAAGCCATGGACGAGGGGAAGACACCACCTACCTTGACCTGGCCAAAGCCTTTGATACTATTCCCCACTCGGGTATAATAGGTAAACTCTCTCAACTAGGTATCAATCCATATGTCACCAGATAGGTAAGAAAACTAGCTCACTGATAGAACCCACCTAGTAAGGCACTCAAGCAGTAAATCCGTAATGAGTGGTGTACCCAGGGATTGGTCTTGGGGCCTCTGTTGTTTGGGATATTCTTTTCTGAGGTGCAGGCTAAAACCATTGGGCTATGGCCGACCAAGTTTGCAGATGACTGCAAGCTGGGTGCTGTCTTCAATTCCCCTAGTGATGTGGACAACCTCCAAGAAGGTCTCACCCAAACAAACGACTGGTGCCAGAAACATGGCCTCAAACCAAATGCCAAAAAATGCATTATCATCCATTTTGGGGATAGGGATGTCCCCACAAATCTTCACAATAATTACAAGGTCTTAAGCACACAATCAGTTGTGAGGGACTTGGGCACCAAGGTTGATAGCAAACTGACTTTTGACCACCATATTGCCTCCATTGTACAGAAAGCCTTCGACATGGCCCACATCATTAGTAAGGGTATATCATCCAGGGACAAGGTGTTCATAACATCTCTGTATTCTTCCCTTATAAGATCCATTATTGAGTACAATGCCCATTTTGGCATGTACCTCACAAAGTACATGCAGCAGCTGGAGACACCACAGAGGTTCCTCACCAGGAGAATCCAGAGCCTCAAACATATGCCTTACACAGATAGACTAAAGGCCTTGTCCCTCTGCTCAGTCTCATACAAACTCTTCAGAGGTGACCTATATCTGGCATACAAAGCAATCTCAGACCTCACCTTGATGGGACTGTTGCATATCCACAAGTCAAGCTCCACTCAAGTAACCTGCATTAGTGACCTCAACCTGGTCTGTAACATCAATAGGACTTGTTGGTGGGACAGATTTGCGTCCTAGAGACTCCCCCCTCTGTGGAATAGATTCCTTCTTCACGTCAAGCAGAGTACCTCATTAACCATTTTTAAGCTCAACCTGGATAACGGGATGGTGAACAAAAAATACACCCCTGGGATTCCACCTGTGTCCCTGCTGGACAGGGGCATGGGATGCTGTCTTGTTAGAACATGGGCTAAATTCTTGGCTAGGCTTGTAAAAGCCTCAGGGCCAGTAGCCTATTAACTTCCTAGGATCCTATGATTCTTATGGGCCTGATAAGTCCTGATTTAATCTGTTTAAGAGGCAACCTGGTATATTGTCAGGCCCAATTGAGGCTTGTTTTTAGCTTTAGAGAGCACAGTGGCAGCCTGTTCATTTATGATAACTGGCAGTGAAGAGGTGGAGGGTATTTCTTGGAGAAGAACTAAGGGTGATGGGGAGGTGAAATTTGAGATGAATTTGTTTGCCAGTAGATTTGCTATGTTTTCCGGCTCAGTATAGGTGATGCTATTTACATCTAATTCTACACATTGTTGGGGGTTGCCCTTAAGATAGCAAACATAACTGAAAAATGCCTTATGGTTATCCTTAGGTTTGGAAGCTATTTTTATCTCAAAGTCTGCTTTCAGATATGTGACTAGTTCCCAGATGTGCTTGTTTAGACTAATGAGGGACTTATTTGTCTGTTGTGTACATTCCCCCTTACTTCTTGACAGGATTTTCTTTTGTTGTACAAGCTATTCATTCTAGGGATCCACTAGGGTGGCTTGTTTTTGTGGTCTGGCCTGGGTTTATTTCCATCTGGTACTACCATTTTTATGCATTTGTTTATATGGTCTTACAGGGCTTTTGTGTATACCTCTGCATAGGTTTCTGTGTTTTCTGGATTTGGAGGAGCTGGCAACTAGCTATGCCATCCCTTAATAGGGGGTAATTTGCCTTGCAGAAGTTCTTAAAGTTTTGGGGGTTAGGTGGGGGACTAGATTTACCTTTATTTCAAGGGAGACCGCTTTGTGATCTGATTTTACTCGTGAGGACATAATATTGTGGGGGGGGGTGCAGCACTCTCCCATATTTTTGAATATCAGATCTAGGATATTTGTTCTCCTAGTCGGAGTGCAGACTAGCTACTCTAGGACATTTGAATTCACAAAGTCAAGAAATCTTTTGGCCTGCATGTTAAAGTTTTAATGTATAGGGCTAGGTTTTTGTGACTGAAGATGTGCACAGATGATATGCAATGGGTGGTGGTGCCTGCAATGTGGTGATAAATGGGTTGATGATGCGCATGGATTGGTAATAAGTAAACATGCTTTTATTGTGTGTCAGATGAATACATTTATCACATACACTTATCAGTGTCATTTGTAACAGGAAAAATAAAAACATTTTCCAACCAGAGAACTACTTACTTTGTTTTTCCCCATTCTACCATCATCGTCTAGTACTTATCACCATGCTAGCCACTTCACTAAGCATTCATCACTACTCTGCTCATGTTGTCAGTCACCATAATTCATCTCTATTCACACAAATAAAGAAAACAAGTGAAATTATGAACACAGCACACATCAAAATCCACACAGAAGCTGCTCAAAAAAGAAAACATGCACATCACAGTCGCACTCAAAGAGATGAAATCAAATAAAATGTAAACATAGTCTGTAGAAATAAAAAAACAATCAGAAAATAACATTACAAGAAAAAGTGTTCATTATCATAAACTAGCCAAACTCATCCAATCCATGAAACTGAACACAAATAAGAAAAGACCTACCACACTACTAAAATATCACCACATAACTAAAACAATGTAAATTTTCACAAGAACAAGTGTATGAAGTTACCATAATGCAGCATAGTCATAGGAACACTATTACCACCCATCCACAATCCCTTTTTCCCATTTTTTCACATAGGTTTGGTGTGTCTCTTTAACAGTGACAATTATCTAGAGCAAACGTTCACATCCCCAGGTGGCTAGCCCTTCTGCAGTTGTTCTTCCATATCACACACTCACACACACACTTAAACCTATGGCAAATTTAGTGTCAAATCTACCCACTACATGTCTTTGGAATGGGGGGAGGAAACAAGAGCACCCAGAGGAAAGCCATGGAGATACAGGGAGAAGATGCATACTGCACCCAGAGGACATAGGGGAAGACAGGCTTCTCTCTTCTTCGGGGAGAAGTTGTGAGAATGCATGACTAGGGTGCATGCCCTGTGGATGAATTCCTTGTACAGACCATAGACACTATGGCAATGATGGTTTCAAAGAAGATTGAGCTGTTCTAAGGGTGTTTATCATTCATGAAATCGAGTGATACTCCCTTATTGATGCTCACTGCATAACAAGTCCTAGGCATACTACTAGGAAAGCTAAATGGAACGACCACCAGGAAAAGGAAAAATGAACAGCTTTTAATGGTTGCATAAAAAATGGCCCCTTGCAGTTGGCACTCACTCTGGTACATAGTGAATAATTCTTCCAGTTGACTGTAAGCTGTCTGACTGTCAGCACCTGGGACAAAAAATGTATACAAAATGAAATATTTCATACATTACAGTAGGGTTGATGAATATGATTAGTGTGTGTGTGCATTTGTGTGGGTTTGTACAATTGTGTGCCTTTGTCTATATGTATATATATATATATATATATATATATATATATATATATATATATATATATATATATATAAATATAAAATATGGATCCCTATCATTTGATTGAGTTTTCAGAAACTCAAAATTCATATTGGCTAGACGATATGATCAAATTTACATTTCTGAAAACTCAACGCTTTTGAATGGAGATTGTGGTACAGTCCAGTGATGATCAGGAAGTTTACCATTTTCCTCAGTATAGTGTGATCCCCGAGTTGGTATATATCATTTTCAGGGTGTGTGTGGGGGTACAGCCCCCTTGCAAAAATGTAAAAAAGATAAATTTGTGTTGTTTTTGTTTAATGTTCAAGTTTTCAGAAATTCGATCATATCCTCTTGCCAATATAAATTTCGAATTTCTGAAAACTTGATCAACTAACATAGATCCACACATATATATATATATATATATATATATATATAGATAGATATATAGACAGATAGATATAGATAAATACACACACACACACACACACACACACACACACACACACACACACACACACACACACACACACACACACACACACACACACACACACACACACACACACACGTCTGCTGTGGTGAGAAAAATCATTCTACATTGCACAACTTATAAGTAAAGGCATGGTATCCAGGTCTAGGATGGTCTTTGTTCCTCTTGGATCTCATTTGGCCAGTCACTATGTACAATGCATCCTTCAGCATATACCTGACCAAGCACTTGAAATAGCTTAAGCAACCACAGTGGTTCTTCACATAAAGAATGCAGGAAGTAAACAATAAGTCCTGTGTGGACTGTCTCAGAGTCTACTTTTGACTCGGTCTCCTACAGACTGCTGTGTGGCAACCTATGTCTAGCCTGTAAGACATCCTCTGATCCCACACTGATGGATTTATTATATGGCTATGGCTACTTCCACCAGATGAAGCGGTCTCATACTTTAACTCTACATTTCTTGCTATCCTGGATAACCCTGCTCCCCCACGCACTATCAGAACCAATAACAAAGTAGCACCATGGCTGTCCAATGATACAAGACAAAAAATTATTAGCAGAAACAAAGCGTGAAGCTCCTGGGGAACCACTAAATCCCCAAAAGACCACCTTGTATATAAACAGCTAAGAAATGATAACAAGAAGTCTATTATGCTAGACAAAAATAATTACTACTATAATCTGCAACAAAAGCACCAAAATCAACAACAAAAATTCTGGTCAGGCATAAAAAAAAGGCCAATCAACTACCCCTACCCCATTAACTACCCTCCAACAACCTCCTAAAATTGTTGCTAACACCTTTAACACTTTCTTTACAGAAACCGTGCAATCCCTAGCCAGTAAGCTATCTCCCTATATCCCAAGTACCACCAACCCCACACCTGATAATAAGATCCCCTTTAAGCTTGATCCAGTACCAACATCTTTTATTAAGTCCCTACTTAAAAAACTGAAACCCACCACCCTTTCAGCAGACCTACTACCTGCAGAATATCTCCAAAAAGCCACTAATGAAATAGCATACCCCATATCAATTTTAATGAATAGAACTATCCACGAAGCCTATATCCCCACATCTGGAAAATCTCCCACATTGTTCCTCTTTATAAAAGGGGAGATTCCACTGAGCTTTCAAATTATAGGCCTATAGCCATTCTGTCTCCCTTGGCTAAAATAATGGAAAAATGTATCCACAAGCAATTTCTTGCCTATCTGAATCAAAACACTCTCCTAGCCCCCTCCCAGCATGGATTTAGACCTTGCCATAGTACAACCTCATCCCTTCTCTCCTTCTCCCATATAATAAATCAAAAACATAATGACAACAAGCTCTCCTCAGCCCTCTTCCCTGACCTATCCAAGGCGTTTGATATGGTAAATCACCAGCTACTCTTAAACACATTAAAATCACTCTCCATAGATAACCTAGCAATTACCTGGTTTCATTCTTACCTAAGTGACAGACAACAAGCTGTACTATGGATGAATAACCTATTGTCTCTTTTACCAGTCACTCTTGGAGTCCCACAGGGATCTATATTAGGTCCCCTCCTATTCTCCATATTCATTAATGACCTTTAAAAAGTCATCCCTGATGCAACTTGTATTCAGTATGCAGATGACTCAACCCTAATCTGCTCTGCCACCTCCCCTACAGATTTACAATCCTTGTCCCAAACCACTTTCAACAAAGTAGAGAACTGGCTCACTGGTCACCAACTACTATTAAACCCAAATAAGACCAAACTATTAGGTCCCCTCACCACCTCTCACCATAATATCTAACAATGGTACCATAATTTCCCCAGAACCTCGTACTAAACTACTGGGAGTGATCATCGACAACAACCTCAAGTCTGATGCTCACATAGACAAAACTATTAAAACAGTTAATAAAAAATTAGACTCTTTATACAGGATTAAACCATTCCTAACCCCATCTGCTAGAACTGTTATTGCCCATACACATCTGCTATCGACCCTTCTTTATGCCTCACCCATCTTCGTAAACCTAAGCAAATCAACCCTCAATAAATTTACTAGGTGCTACAATAACATTGCCAGATTTGTCACAGGATCAGCTTATAGATCCATTCACTGCCTTAACCTTCAGTCATTAGACTGGCTTGAATTACCCTATTAACTGCAATATAACCAACTAATAGTTGTTCACAAAATCCTCTACCAACCAGACAGTACACCCATACTGAAAAATATTATTACCCCCTACAGTAACCTAAAATCCCTTCGCTTTTCCAAAAAATTGGAAGTGCAAACTGTTAAAACCAACAATTCAGCTGGTGAATCATTATTCTCCAACTCTGCTGATAAAAACTGGAACCTACTTCCTGCTTAACTCACCACTGACCGACCCCTCCTTATCCTAATTCAAAAAATCCCTTAGGAAATATCTAAAAATGCAGTGGCTTTGTCCCTGTACAAGCCCTGACTAACCCCCACGCAAACATAATTCATAAATGAGAACCTCATTACAAGAAAAAAATTCTGACTCTCTAACTGTTTAAAATTCTGTGTATTACCCACCTACTGGAAAGATTTAAAGTTAACACTTCACCATGTATGATAACCACCTTAATATATGTGTTGTCCTTTTTCAGATGAAATATTTAACTATTTATTTCTCAGCTACTTGCTTCCAACCTTTGCTGTGTGTTGTTGTTGTATCTTTCGGTTTTTCCCGGTTAGGGGTCGCCACAGCGGAACTCAGGTCTGCTAATGATTGGCAGTAGATTTTTACGTACCGAGTTGCCAGCCCTGATGCACAGCCTTCAACAAAGGTACGCCCATTCACGCATGTCTCCACACAGAAGATGCTTTAGCTGAGAATCGAACAGGACAATGTCTTACTGTGAGGCGACAATGCTACCAGTATGTGAGAAAAAGATGTACCTGTGTGTGCATATCTTTAAACAAATCTCAGTTTTGTGATAACTCGCTGTTACAATTTCACTGTATTTACACTTGTTTTTGTACATTTGGAGCTTTTCTCCCTGGGCCTCCACTGAAAATGGACCTGTATCCAGTCAGACTTCCCCGGTTAACAAATGTAAAATAAATAAATAAATAAATAAAATATCTACAAAACAAGTTGCATTAAAAATTCCCATTCTGAGGACCTAAACATCATCTGTGACATAAACAGAACATTTTGATGGGACAAGTATGTGTCTTAAAGATTACTTCTTCTCTGGAACAAGCTTCCTATCCATGCAAAGCAAAGCTTATCCCTAACTTTATTGAAATTTAACTTGAACCAATGACGGGAAAATCACAAATTTACCCCTGGTTTGGCACCTATGACTCCAATGGGCAGGGGCAGATAGTGAATGCTTGATGTATACAAGCCTATATTGTGACTCATACAATTACTTTGGGTATTGGCACACATCAGCAATATTTTGATAATTTGGGGTAAGCTTGGCTAGGCTTAAAATAGCTTTTTTTCAGACTGATAGCCCTAGTTGGGATGGCAAGTTAGTTAATTAAACCAGGTTCAAACCCTGCACCTTAGTTATAGAAGACAAAATCCTGAATCCTCTACACCAACTACCAGACTACAACTATCAGTATATTTTCAAAGAATTGTGGGTTTCAAGAAAAAAAGTTTACTGCTAGTCATGCTAAGTCTGTTTCCAATGTGCAACTGTTTTGTTTAGCAAATGGACATCACTGTTTCTGCAAAAAAAATTGAAAGCAGTGTTAGTAGCACAACAAATGGCATACTTGCCTTTTGATGTAGAAGGTTGTGGGTTCTACTTCCACACCATATAGATGGATTTCTGATACTGTGTTGTGCTTTAAAGGTGGGGTGGGCTGCTCCTTCAGATGAAATGCCTTGTAACTATGAACCTGTTGTCAGTTTGCCATCTATTTCATATAGCTATATTACCGACAAAGGCAATTTATTCTTCAATGGCTGCAGGCATGAATTTGTAGATAATACACTGCAATGTAAAGTTGTTTACAAGTAGCAACCTCTTCATTAGTTACAGATCTCTTTAATGTGCAATTATTCAGATGACTTTTACTTCTGCAATCTGTGCATATTGACTGATATTGGTGGATTGTCTTTTATGATTGAAAAGTCTTGAAATGGGCAGTTTTGTCATTATTGGTTCATGCAAGTGGTTCTGTACTACACGAGGAATATAATTTAATATAGTCAGAAAGGTGAATCAAAGAACACATACATGTATGCATTCTCCTTAAAATGTAAGTAAGGGGCTTATGTTTTGAAAACAGCCCAAAGATAAACTTAAGCTACCACTGGCCAGATGCATTTTCTTTGAATGTGGGTTTCAATGTGATTTTTATGAATGTGAGTTTCAAGGGCAGAGAACATAAAGCAAAGTCTGCTTTCATTTTGAGACTGTGTTGTTTTGTTTAGCAAATGTCTGTCTCTGTTTGTGATATAAAAGTTTTAAATTAAATTCAAATATCTGTAATCACTGTAGAAATAAAGAAGAAAATAGTCTGCACACTGACAGGTCTGAATAGTGTTTATGGGAACTAGAGAGAAATAGCCAAGTAATAGGACACTGGAATGGGTGGGGAGGTGGGGGGATCTGCTGCGGGAGGGGGCATTTGACCATGATCTGGTTCTGCTTGCAACGGGATCAGTCTGTTAGATGATGGTATTGAGAGATGCCCATGGTATCCAACTGCAGTACCACCAATTAATTTTCATAAATGAATGCATGTCAATATTACTTTGTCTTTTATGGATGAACTGCTGAATCTGATAGCAGGCTTCTTGTTATACTTCTACCAAGCAAAAAGCTTCCTACAGTCACAGAGTACAGAACAGCCTTTTTTATCAGCTCTATGAAGACCTGTTTTTGTTGCTCATCAACATGGAGTTGAGGGGAAGGTGCCAGTTTAAGGGACTGTCCAGGGATGTCGGATGACCTAGCTATGGTTTTGGAACTATAAACATGATAACATTTTGCTGGCAGTCTTAAGTCAATAGTACACTCATAGAAACCCATCTGTAACCATCAGACAATGAGCATGTGCATTAGAACAGCTTCACTAGTAAACCAACCATGCTTAATATGAATGAGTCAAACTCCATACTGGTGTGTTGTGAAATACCACTGAAACTTTTCAAGAGTCTGTTGTAGAGACTAAATACATTCATATACCGTAATAGAAACATACGTTATATACAAATTCGGATAAAAGAAATGATCTTCCATAGAAGTCTTACAGAAGAAGTTAATGTAGCTCTGTTAAATTGTTGCTCAGTTCATTTTTCCACTGCTGATGTGTGTAGCACAACAACTTAATGATGAAAAGCTTGAAAACATAATTAGCACACGTAATGGATTCATATTGCTACATCCTACTGACAGGATTTGTATCACTGAGTATCTGCCTGCAGTACATCCATATGTCTTATCCTGCAAGCCCCTCTGGGTCGACATTAAACCCTTAATGATGATCCAATTAAGCATGTTGCTACTAAGTCAGACATCTGCAATCAAATGTGGTCTCATTTGTACAGAGCTCATATTAATAAGAATCATAATTGTCAAAGTGAATAAGAATACTCTCTTCTGTTATGTGACAGTCAAATAAAACACATTCAGTTATGGTGCAGCAACAAACTATCCCTTATTGTCAACAACTGAGATTAATTCTATTTTAGTGACTATTACACTAAAGCTCACCCTAAGCAATAACATTTACAAATAATGTCCTTACCGCCTTCATTATACTGCAGGCATGTTAAAACACATTCCTTAATATATGTTTTTTTAATAAATCATTTGTTCTTTTCTATGAAAGTGTGCTATTAAGCTTTTATTCTCAATATCTTACATTTCTATTATATATTTTTTTTCTTTCATAGTATCACCTTTACTTTATTACTTAATTTTGGACATCCAAATCCCAAGGATTCTTTTACCTCATCCATTAACATGGAAGGGCTGTTAAATTCATAATTACCTTTTCCCTTCAGTAATTAATTTTTTTCTTCTTTCTTGTTTTTTCTTAGTCCTGTCAATTATTAAATTTGTTAGTAACTTATGAAGAATAAACCATTAGCACAAGAAACCTGGATAGAAGCAAAAATAATTGGGGGACAAAAGCAAAAAAAACAGACAGTTTTTAAATATTGCTCTTATTAACTTGTAAAATTTGCTAGAATAATAAGTTTTGCATTTGGTGTGCATTTTCAGAAGGGTTGGAAATCTGAAATTCAAATATCTGTCATTATTTACTGACTTCAATTCAAAATGACTTTCCAGAAAACCACACATTTTATGGGGAGCAGACTAAAAGTATGACACAAAACTCTCCACATTTCAGAGATGAAGTTGCAATCCGTCTTTTAAATAAGTCTAAAAAACTCTAACATCACTACTGAAAGCAGTGCTTTAAATGTTAATTTTTTTAAACTGACATTTGTATGCCACAAAATCTGTTTTTACCATTTAGTACATTTGCATACAAAATAGGTTCATAGGTTCATAGGTAGGTACTAGGCTATTGGCTCTAGGGCCTATATAAGCCTAGCCAAATGATACACTGGCTTTAACCACCCAAGAAAATTATTTTCCTGTGCCCCTGTCAAGCAGAGCCACAGAAATGATTCCCGGGGTGAATTTCCTATCTCCCATCCAGTCATCAAGATTTTTCTTGAAGAGTGCTAATGAGGAGCTTTGTTTGATATAGATAGATAGTTTGTTCCAGAGTATGGGAAGTCCCTGGGACAGGAATCTATCCCTCCAGCATGTTATGTTTATTGGGGTGACAAGGTTTAGGTCCCTAGAGCATGTAGCGTGGAGGGATTTCTTTAAGTGGAGCATGTCCAACAGCAATGGGTTTGACAT
The DNA here is from genome assembly GCF_019279795.1 of Protopterus annectens. Lineage (NCBI taxonomy): Eukaryota > Metazoa > Chordata > Ceratodontiformes > Protopteridae > Protopterus > Protopterus annectens. The sequence continues at coordinate 153,864,719 of NC_056729.1, read as the reverse complement.
GGCTTTGTATGTTAGGCAGAGATCGCCTCCGAGTAGGCGATATGCGACAGGGTAAAGCTGGAGATTCTTGAGACGGTCTGTGAAGGGCATCTGTTTGAGACCGGTAATCCTCTTTGTGAGGTATTTCTGCAGCCTTTCCAGTTGTTGTAGATGTCTTGTGAGGTACATGCCAAAAGGAAGTTGTACTCTATAATGGGTCTAATGAGTGATGAGTAGATGGGAACAATGACCTCTTTTTTCCTGGATGAGAAACCTTTTGTGATGAGGTGTGCCACGTAGAAGGATTTCCTGACTACTGTGATTATCAAAGGAGAGACTACTATCCATCTGTGTCCCAAGGTCTCTTATCACCCTTTCGGTGTTAAGTAGACTACCACCTATGTGGTAGTTCATGGGTACAGAGTTTTTACCAAAAGGGATGACAATGCACTTTTTGGCACTGAGCTTGAGGCCATGGCTTTGACACCAGGCATCTGTCTCAGTGAGGCCCTTTTGTAGGCTGTCTACATCGTTAGGAGTTTTGATTATGGCTCCTAGTTTGCAGTCATCTGTGAACTTTGTTAGCCAAAGACCTTCTGCGTTAGCCTGTACTGCAGAGAAGTAGATACCAAACAGGAGAGGACCCAAGACTGAACCTTATGGTTCTCCACTTGTCACTGGTCTGAAGTTGGATTTACAGTCTGCTACTTTCACAGTGTGGGTTCTGTCAGTGAGCCAGTTAGCAACCCATCTTGTTACAGAGGGATTTATACCTAGTTTAGTGAGTTTATCTATAATTCCAGGGAGGGACATGGTGTTGAAAGCCTTGGCAAGATCTAGATAGGCTGTGTGAACCACCTTACCCTCATCTACGGCTTTGGTGACCACTTCAAAGAAGTCTATCAGGTTTAGGAGACATGATATGCCTTTTACAAACCTGAACTGGGTAGGGTCCAGAGTTTGTAGATTACCAATGTCATTGTTTATAAGTTCAATGATGATATGTTCCATAGCCTTGCACACCAGGCTTATCAGGCTAATGGGGCAGTAGTTCCTGGGGTCCGTGTTGGCTCCCCCTTTGTGGAGTGGTATAACCGTTGCTGTGCACCATTCAGTGGGCACAAAGCCTGAGGTGAGGCTATGATTAAACATGGTACTTAGGTGGGGTGCCAGTTCATTCTGTAGCTCATGTAGAACACAGCCTGGGATGTTGTCAGGTCCCATGGATGCTGTGTTCTTAGCTTTAGAGAGTGCATTTTTTACCTGTGCAGCCATGATTACAGGAACTTTGCATTATTCTGGTATAGAGATGGGCCTTTTAGGGGGAGAGAGAGGGGTAAAGTTAGCACTGAACCTATCTGCCGGGATGTTGGCAATCAGTTGGTTCTGTATATTTAGTGCCATTGTACTGTAACTCAGAGCAGATCTAAATGTTGCCATTGAGATTCTTGACATAGCTATAGCATGCTTTATAGTTGTCTAGAATTAGTGGCAATTTTGTTTACATAACTAGCTTTGGAGAATTTTATGAGGGATCTCAGCTTCTTACTGAGGCTGACCAGGAAGTTCCTCCAATCATGGGATTTTACTCTTTTTTGCAACAGTTTCTTCCTTCTGTTGTAGAGTTTTTTTATGGCCGAGGGCCACCAGATTGGCTTCCTTTTTTGCAGGATAGCATCTTGTCTCTGTTAGGGATAGCACGATCCATGCACTCGTGTAAGTGCTTATAAAGTGTATTTGTATAGGATTCAGCAGTCATACCTCTATTGTCCATCAGCATGGGTGTCGTGAAGTTTGCCTCTTCTGTATTAAGAAGTGTGAAGTTGGCTTTGGAGAAATTTTTTACGGTGGTCTCCTTAATGGGAGGGTGGGATGTGGATGTCTAGGATGATTAGCTTGAGGTTGGATCTGACCAATGAGGAATTGACCTCTGATGTGGAACACCAGTTGCCCATGTTGGTAATGACCAGGTCTAGGATATTGCTGCCCCTGGTGTGGGTGGGGATAAGTTGTTCCAAGGAATTGGAATTTATTAATTCCAGAAAATATTGAGAGTTGGTACAAGAGTGGGTACATGAGTAGTTTTCCCAGTTAATGATGGGGTAGTTGAAATCGTCCATTATTAGGGTGTTAGGTTGTACCCTAATATTTTCCAATGTATCAAGAAATAAGGAGTGGTGTGGGTGGGGATAAGTTGTTCCAAGGAATTGGAATTTATTAATTCCAGAAAATATTGAGAGTTGGTACAAGAGTGGGTACATGAGTAGTTTTCCCAGTTAATGGTGGGGTAGTTGAAATCATCCATTATTAGGGTGTTAGGTTGTACCCTAATATTTTCCAATGTATCAAGAAATAAGGAGTGGTAATCCTGTGGCATGGTGGGGGATCTGTAGCAAGCTACAATTTGGATTGCGGTCTTGCCCAGAGTTAGTTGCACTTGGATAATCTCAGATGCATTATGCTGAGCAACTAGCCTGGAGGTGTGGATATCCTTAATGAATATGGACACTACTCCACCTTTAGTGTTTCAGTCCAGATTAGGTGGCCGAAAGGTGTGGTATGAATTATAGCCTGGTAATGCAGGGGTGCTCTCTGGAGCCTTGAACCAGGTCTTTGTCACTGCACAGATGATGATGTTCTCAATTTTAAGGAGTGCCTCGAGTGTGTGCATTTTGAGGTTTAGACTTCTAGCATTGTGTAGCATTACCCTCAGATTTTGCTTGCTTGTACCTGTTACGATGGTGAATTTGTCATTTGAACCTTGCCTAAAAAAGGCACTATAGGTGGCAAGAGCCTTAGCCAGTATCCGGAATCCCAAGGGCGACAGGTGCAGGCCATCTCTGGCAAAGCATCGTAGTCTGTCGATCATGTCATCCCAGGCAGACAGATACTGGATCCCCTTAGAATGACACCAGAAGCTTAGCCAATTGTTGAAGTCAATCATTTTGTCCGTGTACTCTGGGTGATGGCAGGATGCTACTCAGGGCTAGGGTCATACCTGCCTGGGCTACAAGATCAGAGAGCTCCTCCATGTCTCTTGTCATGTAGTCCAGGAAGGTACGTCTCAGGTCATTCACACCGGCATGGACAATGACAGAGTTATATTTGGACTTGTTGTGGAGTGAACTGAGTGCGTGCCTTATGTGGTAGATCCAGGCACCCGAGAGGCAGCTGACAGTAACTTTCTCCTTGTTTAGCCTGGTGAGTGGAACATCAGTGTGCCTGACTATAGTGTTACCTATGACTAGAGTGCCGGGTTCTTCTTCACATACCTTAATTATTTGGGCCATTTTTAATAAAAACATTTTCACAAACATTTTACTAAACTGTGAACCAAATAATTAATAAATCCTTAATTTATTTCACTGCAGGAATATTCTTGGGATACGTCTATAGATTTCAATAAATGGCCACCCACTCATATACGGTGGTGCATCCTTTAAAATGTTTGGAAGCATCCCCATGTAGTTATCTGCAGTGATGTTATGTGAATAAACGTTAGATGAAACCTTTGTGAACAGAAATATGTTTTCATGAAGAAAATTATAAACAACAGATCACAGAAATTAACTGACAGAAAATACATAATTTTGCTTCAAGCATCACATGCTGTGATGTAGAAAGTCAATAAAAATATTGGAAGATTAAGATACGGTTTTCTATAAATTGGGGTTAAGAAAACGAAGACATACGCCAAACTAAATAAATAAATGCAATTAAATAAAATAAAATAAAAGCAGAATTAATCTTTGAATAAGTTTTTTGCTATCCTTTTCCAGCCTCCAGAAAAATGACACAAGAAAAATGGAAGCTGCAGTTTGCTGGAAGGTAAATGTTTTTTTCAACAGCTAAGCATTTCTTAGTTTACAGTATATATAATTGATTCTGGGTGCATTAGTATAAGCCTCCTTTTTAATGTAATAATAGGTTTGATGTTTGCCTGATAATTTCTGGTGAAGTAGTTTTTGGTAGATGTCTTCTAGGCCCTACATAGCCCAGAATCATTAGCTCCTGTATATCAGTTGCTCAGGCATCACTTCCTGATAGTGCAGTGCTCCTTAAAAACTCATCAAAACATTACTGCATTAGCACAGTTTTAATTCACTAATTCACTAAACTGAGATTCAGACTGAGCAACAAAAGGACGCACCTGAGTGGGAAACAGTAGGATAACAGAAAGACATAGGGGAGTCAGCTGTAAAACAAAAGGTGTACTTCTGGGCATGGATGTCAGGCATGCTGGGAGGAGGAAAAAGCAAGCAGTAAGGAGGCTGAGGTGCTATAATTTAATAATAAAAGATAAACTTATGATCAAATGTACACAACTTTAGTAAAACATCACCACTTAGCAACTTGATTCATGTCTTCCAGAGTAAAAGCACTAAAACACAAACAGGCCTTTCAATAAACTGACTTTTTAAATAAAAACACTGATTAAAAAATACCAATCACAATCCTAATATTGAATAACTCCCAAAAGCATATTCATTTATGACATGGTAGGGATGCTTCTCTGTATTAAATGCTACTATATTAAAACATGTGAGCTGGACTGTGCCAGATAACCTGTCCAGAGGGGAGATGATACATGTCCCCCGGAATGTCAAACTTCATATAACTTTCTCCATAGAGGCCACTGCACGTATAGGGGCATTAGTTCTGGGGATAGAGATATTTATAGGATTATGTGACTTAAAAAAATAGGTGATGACAGTCCCAGCTATGACTATTGCACACCAACTTCTATGTTAGGGCTTTATTAGAAAATGCACAACACTGCCACAGATGACAGCACTATTTTCGATGTGCTCAACTCTTGCCACAATGGGAATGAATAGACTGTTGCACTTGCCTCAAGAGGAATAAGCAAGTTAATAGGGAAACTTTTAAGAGCTGGATGTTCATGGTGAGGGATCAGTGGAAAAAAATAAAATCCTAGAATGGACACCATTCTATCACAGGACTTATATGAACAACTATAACTGATTTGGCAGACCAGGGACTCACCTATCTGCATGTCTTTGGAATGTATCAGGAAACAGAAGCACCCTGCAAACACACATGGAGGTACAGAGTGGACATGCAGAGTCCATAGATAAGGCACCCCTGCCAGGAACTAACAAAGAGACCCAGGTGCTATAAGGCAGCAGTGCTAATGGACCACTCACACAATGCAACAATTCTTTGAACAACAAATGTAACTTCAGCATCTGCAACATATCTGGAAATGAAATTCAGTTTAATATAAAGATGCTTGTGAAACTATAAAAGTGAAATATGCTATAAGGAAGATGTATATGGCTGTTATAGATAGGCAGCATTAAAGTAGACAACATTAAATCAGGCCTCTTTAAACAACATGAGCCTGTCAGTTCTATGTTCTTAAGAAAATAAGAATAATTTTTGGTATACTTTTCAAAATAACATTTTTTTTTGTAAAATGTTTGGCCACTTTTTCCTGCTATATGCTCTTAAAGCAACTTACCTTTCACATTCACAAATTTATTATCACAGTTATCTGATGGTCTCTGTAATTAATAGGTTTTCAAACAGAAAATAGTACACAACAGTACCTATAAAGTAATTGCTTTAAAAATAAATATCAGGACCAAACAGACAAGTAAAAAAATGTCCAGTTTTCCCTGCAAGGCATATTTAGACTTGTGCAGATTTATTATGGAAATTACATTAGTTAAGGCTAAATGCATTATGTCTTTGTAGGAACAGTGTGTGTTTAAGCTTAAAATGTATTACTTTAGAGGGACTTCATAACCGCAGAGTTTCAAAAATATTGTTTTGTCTTTTCTAATTATTCTTTCCCTGAGCTGCAGTGACCCTTGAGTGAAAATTAAAAGCCAGGGGGTACAGAGGGGTGATCTCCCCACCCCACCCCCACATATAGTGGTTGCATGTGTACATGCCTCACCACAAAAAAAAATGGTTGTATTTTTTCTGGCTGGAATCCAGAAAGCACCCCATGTAAGAGTATATATGGTTATGTGCTTTGTATATTTAGGTTGGTGCTTTGTGTAAATAAAGCCAAGCAATGTAATTTGGAGCAATACCCGTGGTGGTGGTGCTGCGGTAGGGTTGTTGCCTCACAGTAAGATGCTGTCCGGTTAGATTCTCAGCTAGAGCGTCTTCTGCGTGGAGACATGCGTGAATGGGTGTACCTTTGTTGAAGGTTGCGTGTCAGGCCTGGCAAGCCGGTACGTAAAAATCAACTGCCAATCATTAGCGGACCGGAGTTCCGCTGTGCGACCCTAACCGGGAAAAGCCGAAAGACACATGCAAATGTAATTTGGAGCAATATAGTGAGACTGATGACCTCATTTTTAACTACTAATGAAATGTTAAATAACATTAACCAGACACTGTATCCTGTTCCAAACATCAACAGCATCACCATTATCACTACTGTTTGAGCTTTCCCTAATGTTTTTCATGTAGTTTGCCATCCTAGCACTCACACTCTCTTTTTAACTTTGCCAGTGGCCTCTGGAAATATACCAAGACAAATGCCTTGCTAAAAATGTTAAAAGAACATGCACTGAATCCCTTTATCTAAGGGTAAAGCTTATTACTAAAAAAAAAAAAAGTCCCTGCAGCAAAGATCCCATATTTCAAGATGCTCCAACTCATACATGTAAATAATATCAAGCAGTTTTAGAAGACACCTTATTGACTAGCAAAGTAATTTTTCTTAACATTTGTCATTATACTGACTTTGGACCCATCTCTGCCGATCCAAAACCTGCAGAAGAGATTACAGTGCAATTTGTCAATCTCAGTGCAAATAAAAAGGTAGCTTGCTAGTAGCATTAGAATCTTCATCTTTTAATATACAATTAAAATCTCCTGCCAATGTGATACTACCTTTTGAGTGTTGTATTATCTGTTCTAAATTATGCTTAACTGTTTTAACACCTATACCAGGTATCCAGTACACATTAATAAGAGTATACATATTCTTATTAATCTCCACTGTAACTTAAGAAAACATTCCTTTGTCATCATTGTATGTATTTAATAGATTAGGTGTGGGTAAATAATTTCTCCATAATATCACTACCAGTCTTTTTTTTCTGATTATATGAGAAACTACTTAATACTGAGTAATATTTAATATTATGTCTGTTTATATCTTCCTGTAATAAATGTGCTTCTTGTAAAAAATAATGTGTGATGCAAATAAATTTAGAAATTTACTTAAACTACTTCTTTTGCAACCATTTAGACTATTAATATTAATAGAGATGCACTTCAAATGTGTCATAGAATATAAGTAATAAACAAAATATTAATGTCATTATAGCTTCATGTTGTAATATTAGTAATAAACTAGTCATGGAAAACTTATACTGATTATTATCAATTCTTCCACTGTTAATATTATTAGATATATGAATAATAAAAAATATAGCAGACACCAATTAAAAATAAATGTTATTATTAAAGTTTAAACATATTTCTTTTAACCTTCCTTCCCTTTATGGAGTCTAAATCTCCTAGCTTGAATAGTAACACTATCTCATCCACCAGCAGGAATAATTCCAATACTCCTCTGGTATTCAGTGAAAATTATTAACATGTTAGTCTTACATAGCCATACAAAGAAAATCAGTAAAGCTATAAATATTTTGAATATATAATACCCGAGAAAAATTAATCTATGTGTCAAGAATTAGATAGTCTTGAGAAGTATAAAATGATACAATAAGTAAGAAATAAATCATTTCTACCATATTGAATTTTGAATTCATATACTTTTAGTTGCAACATAAATGTAATCTTCCCATAATGTTATTTGATGAGTATACCTCCATTGTATCCATTCTAGAAGATCATTTATTACACTATAGCATGAGTTGATGACTTACAGGCAGCAAAAATCCATCTATCTCAGATTTAACACCAGAAAACTGCATTTCAAGTGATGTCAGGGCTATGAGACCTTAAGTGTTTTGTTGATACCATCAACAGTAACTCTGTGCAATTATCCTGTGTACTCATCTTACCTGAAGAATACAATATCTCCTGGTTATGAGCGCTGTATTAACATATCCCTATCACATTTCTGCTAATTACTACTACAAGCAAATTCTGGAACATTAATCAATGTCATAGCAAGGCTTTTTTCACTGAACTTGAAAATCTTGCAAGATGTTGTAAAGCTGGGAAATGCCTGTGTAACTGTTTGCAGTGTTTCCCCCACACAATTCTGAATGGCCTACTGAAACAAACTATAGAATTATCAACCTATAAACATCAGCATTTCACACAATCAAAAATACTGGCTTTGGTAACTATGGTCTTATAGATGCCCTAGTAAACAATTACAAAATAAAATTATTAGTAGTAAAAATAATGATAGTATTAATAATATTAAAATCAATTCCAATACAGAAAGACAGACAGAGTCACTGTCAACAAAATTTGCAAATATGTTGGCTTTCCTTAAAGCCTAGGAGATGTACTGATTCACATCATCTAATATTAGTTCACTTAATTGCATTATCAGATCAAATATTTCTTCTAATTCTTAATATAAAACAGTGCTATTGCATTTTCATCTTAAACTACTAAATAACTAATCCTGCTATTATAATATATTAAAGGAAGATTGGTATCATCCCCTTCATTTTGCATCTATTGTTAGCAATGCATTATTTGTACAATTACTGTACCATCCCTTGCTTGTGTGATCTCACTCTGAGTTCAGTACTTTCTCTTATAGATTGAAAGATTGCAGAAAGTAGAACTGGTGATATTCAGGTAACTTAACTTGTGTATTTGTAATAATTGCATGCCTATTCATATCTAAACTATAATAAACTTTATGCCATGTAAAGTAAGCTCCTGTCATATGCACTTATATTACTGCTATGTTTCCATTTCTAAAAATCTTCAACTATATGTAACAGATATCAGTAAATGAATGAAAACATTTTTGTCCTGTTTGTCAATCACTAAAAATATGAACTTATTTCATTTATTAAAATTGGTTGTGTCTTATAAACATACACCTGAGCACATTCATGGTCATTTATCTGCCATACACGGACATGCACATGTTTTCATGCACACACTCTTACATACATACTTACACACACACACACACACACACACACGTATATATATATATATATATATATATATATATATATATATATATATATATATATATATATATATATATATATATATATATATGTATATATATATATATATCATCATCATCATCATCATCAACTTCTTTCGGCTGTTCCCATCAGGGGTCGCCACAGCGGATCATCTGTTTCCATTTCTTCCTGTCCTCTGCATCTTGCTCTGTCACACCAACCACCTGCATGCCCTCTCTCACCACATCCATAAACCTTATCTTAGGCCTTCCTCTTTTCCTGTTACCTGGCAGCTTCATCCTTAGCATCTTTTTTCCCAATATACTCAGCATTCCTCCTCAGCACATGTCCAAACCAATGTAATCTTGCCTATCTGGCTTTGTCTCCAAACCTTCTAACCTGGGCTGACCCTCTAATATACTTATTCCTAATCCTGTCTACCCTCGTCACACCCAGTGCAAATCTTAACATCTTTAACTCTGCCACATCCAGCTCTAACTCCTGCCTTTTTGTCAATGCCACTGTCTCCAACCCATATAGCATAGCTGGTCTCACTACCCTCTTGTAGACCTTCCCTTTCACTCTTACTGGTACTCATCTGTCACAAATCACTCCTGACACTCTTCTTCACCCACTCCATCCTGCCTATACTCTCTTCTTCACCTCTCTTCCACATTCACCATTTCTCTGAACCACTGGGGGTTGGTGACTTCAAATCAAAGGGGGGCTGCAGGAGACAGCTGAATGAGTGGGGTCAATGGGAAGGGGTGTGGCCAACTAGAAAGGGGAGGAGCTATGCTCAAAAGCACAAAAACTGTAACAAATTAAATACACTGCCCTGGGTTCCAAACCATCATTATGAGAGTCCAATCAAGACAAAATGAAGTGTAGCAGAAAAAAAATATTTCAATGCCTTGGCTGCATGACAGCTTACTTAATATCTAAATGGAAACAAAAAGGTTGTGAGGCAATTTAAAAATAAATTACTTTTTAAATACATTACTGGAATGCCAGTCAAAATCAAGTATAAGAAAAACAAGCAGCACTCAACTCAAACCACTTCTACGTGCACTGCAGTTCTAATTATAATTTATATTCAGCTTTATTAATGTACCAAGTAACATGCTGAAAATAGCAATCTCTGTGATACCCCAGTTGTAAAAATGTTTCTTATCCAAAAAAGGCCTGCTGCCTGATAATTATCTACTTGTTTCATGGGAAAACGTGATCAAAGTAAAAAATGAAAAGCAAACAAGAAACAAGTTCAAGATACATTGCTTAAAGGATTACTGTACAGGTAATGGACCACACATGATAGACTGACACTCTGTTTGCTTCACAGGTAAAGCCTGCAAAGATGACTGCAAGTCTCCAACAAATGTATGGAGCTTCTTAAAATAATGTAATCCTGTCCTTTATTACAAATACTGTCATATGCATTTCAATACCCAAGGCTTATACATTATCTAGTTATGTAAGTATTCTCTGCATGGCAACAACAGAAAGGCTTTCAATGTTGGCAATTCTTTAACAGTATGCTTATTAAAGCTTACTTGCATCTTACAATCTCAGACAAGCTTACCTGATGATCATTAAAGCATTGCTACTTAAACACAGAGCAAAAGGCACATTCTGAGTAATAATAAGCATAAATCAACAGTCTAAAAATATGACAGAAACCAGAACATTCTGCAAAATCAAGGACAGAATAAAAGTAGCACTTGTGTCTACCTTGGATGGGGGGATACTCTGCACATTTATTCTGCATAACTGCCCCTTGCCTTGCTTGGACACATCCAGAGTTACTACATGGGGGAGTGGGGTGCAACAATGTCACAATCTGAAATGTCTCTGGCTGACTGTGATGGCCCTGACACATTTGTCATACCTCTCAACCTCAGAACAAGAAATATGGACAGAGCCATACATAGAAGTGGGACAAAGGTCCAAAAATAAGGAACATTTTTAAATATTGCTCTTATAAACTTAGAAAGATAGTAGAATAGTAGGTCTTGCATTAGTATGAATTTTCTGAAAGGTACGAAATCTGAAACTCAAATGTCTGTCATTATATTCTAACTTCAGTCTTTAATGATTTCACTAATTTGCCAAAAAACACAATTTTATGAAAAATGGACCAAGAATGTGATGCAAAAATATAAAATAGCCACACAATACAGCTGGGAACCTGTCAAAAAAGGGACACTTTTTTAATATTAGTACTGCTAACTTGAGCAGCTGACAAAATAAAAGAATCTACATACATTTCTGAAATAAAAGTAATCTATAACCGATTATTACAGTTATTTCTTAATTGTAAGCCCTCCACGTTTTCTTCCAAAATTGCCATTTTGCGGTGGGATTATTAGGGGAAGAGCAACATTTTGAGCCAAAATCGGGGACAGTTGAGAGGTTTGGATATGCCTAATTCTGTAAAGCAATTTATTTGCACATACCTCTCAACCTGTTAATGCAGGAAATCTGGACAAGGCCAAATATACTGGGGGAACATATAAACTGTACTATAAATTGTTGTATAAACTGAGACAGTTGATAAAATAACAGGTCTTGCTTTAGCATGCATTTTTCTGAAGGTTATGAAGTCTGAAACTCAGTGTCTGTCATTATTTAGTGACTTAATTCCTAAATAATTTGCCAGAAAACCACACATTTTATGAGGAACAAACCAAAAATAAGAAGCAAAAATCTATTCATTCTGTGAAAATCTGGACAGTTGAGAGCTATAGTTGAGCCGGGGCTGTCTATAAGTTTGCCGACCATCCCCCTCACAAAATCATGGTCGAATGGAGCCTCCCCCCTGCAGCCATTCCAATGAACCATTACTTGGCTATTTCACCCCATTTACCATAAACACTAATGTGCATACTGATTTACTTCTACGATGATTTGGACTGCATTTGAAAGTTTTATTTTGCATTTTACAGCACAAACACTAAGACATCTGCTAAATAAAGCAATGCAATCTCACAATGAAAACAGACTTAGCATTAAAACTTCTCTGCCCTTGAAACTCACATTCATTGAAACAACATTGAAACCCACATTCAAAGAAAATACATTTTGCCAGTGGCAGATAAAGATTAACTTTGGGCTGTTTTCAAATCATAGGCCCCTTGCACACGAAACATACACATGGTCTTTGATACACCTTCCTCATTATATTAAATTATATTCCTTGTACAATATCATACAGTTGTTAGAGGGCATATTAAATTTGTTTTGAACATTTTTTCAGTAAACAATGAAACAAAATGCATGCACCAATAATGACAAAATTGCCCAATTCAGAAAATTATTCCAGTAAACAATCAAACAAAATGCATGCACCAATAATGACAAAACTGCCCAATTCAAAACATTTCTATCATAAAAGTCTAGTCAGACTTCTACAGTCCTCCAGTATCAGTAAATATGCACAATCTCTGAAAAAGGAAAAGTCATCTAAATAATTCCACATTAAAGAAATCTGTAACTAATGAAGAGGATGCTGCTAGCAAACAACTTTATATTTCATGTTTCATCTACAAATAAAGTACCTGTTGCCCTTGAGGAATAAATTGCCTAAGTTGCATTACAAAAATGATAAGCTAGTAATATTGCACTAGGGAATGGATGGCAAACTGATAACAGGTTCATAGTTACTAGCTATCTTCACCAAAAAGGACTGCAGCATCCACCCCCTTTACAATACAATACAGTATCAGCAATGCATCTACCTACTGTGGGAGTAGAAACCACAGCCTTCTGTATCAAATGCAAGTACACTACATATTGTGCTATTAACAATGAAAGCAGACTTGGCATAAGCAGCATTAAACTTCTGTTCCCCTACAGCTCTTAGCTTCTTGTAAAATCTACTTGTCACTCAGCTGCATCTCTGAACTTTGCAGCACAAGAAATCTGGAAAAATCCAAAATTTGGGGGGGGGGGCAAAAGACCAAAAAACAGGGACACATTTTAAACATTGCTTGTATAATGTTGGAAAGTTGTTAGAATAAAATGCTGTGCTACCACCATACAGTTCACTGCCATGTATTGGCCCAGGACCCTGTGCAAAACAGTCAGATCAACATACCACTATGCCAAATCATCTGTTTTATGAAAGAAAGGAAGACTAAAACTTAAATGGCTACCATTTAGTGAATTCAGTTCTCATCATAGCTGTCAACATCTTAGCACAAAACACCTGAACAAAGCCAATAATGGGGGAATACAGCCCCCAAACATATTCAGTGAGTTCAGTTATCACCATAGCTCTCAACCTTGGCACAAAAAACCTGGACAAAGCCAATAATGGGGGAATACAGTCCAAAACATTGGGACAAATATCCATCAAGGACACCAGAGCAAACCCACACAAACACTATGAAAATATGCAGACTCCACACAGAAGGCACCCCAGCCAAGAATCAAACCAGACAACCTGCAGCTATCAGGCAACAATGCTACCACTGCACCACTGCACTACTGGCTGTGTTAAGAAACAAAAATACAGAAACCGCAGATTTTATGAAGAACAGAACAAATATGAGGCATAATCTGCAGATGTTTTACAAATGGTGGTGGTTAGGGAATTCAGGCTCTTGCCACTTGGGCCCAAAGTACAGGGTTCAAGCCTTAGTCTCTACCCACCACCATGTAGCAACTGGGACATTACACACACACACACACACACACATACACACACACACACACACACACACACACACACACACACACAAATACACATACACACACATACACACACACATACACACAAAACCTCCAGCAGTTCCGATCCTCCATGGCAGCTAAGTCCTCTGCAGCAGCTTGATCACCTGTCTGTCCTCCATAACAGCCCATGCAGGCTGTTCTGCTTTCCCCGCGAGACATGAGTAGGCTGGAGCCTCTAGCCTGCGGGCGATGCAGTCCAGTCTTCTTCTGGTCTGTGCAGTTGTCACCGCACACAGCTCTGGGCTGGCAGGGTGGAGTTCCCTTCCTTCCCTATCCAGACTGCCTAACAGACCAGTCTGGAGTTCAGGAACTAATCATGCATGCATGCGTGGAATTCTGGACTGCCTCCTAACACAGCAGTCAGGAACTAAGCATGCATGCGTGGAGTTCCAAGACTCATGAATTTTTTATTCTATTAACTTTTCTACAGTGGGGGGCAATTTATTTTTCTTTTTACAGGTGGGGCAGTCCTGCAGTCCTATAGCATGAGCCACCCCTGCTCTGAACTATTGATCCCAAGTATTTAAACTCATCCACCTTCGCCACCTCTATTCCTTGCATCCTCACCATTCCTCTATCCTCCCTGTCATTCACACACATATTCTGTCTTAGTCCTGCTGACCTTCATTCCTCTTCTCTCTAGAGCATATCTCCACCTCTCCAGGGTCTCCTCCACCTGTTCCCTACTCTCACTACAGATCAGAATGTCATCTGCAAACATCATAGTCTATGGGGACTCCTGTCTGATCTTGTCTGTCAACCTGTCCATCTCCACTGCAAATAAGAAAGGGCTCAGAGCTGATCCTTGATGTAATCCAACCTCCACGTTAAACGCATACATATATATATATATATATATATATATATATATATATATATATATATATATATATATATATATATATATACACACACATATCTCTCAACCATACCGAATTCCTCTGTAGTTACCGGTTTTGAGGGCAAAATAATGGGGTGCCACAAATTCACGAGTGGCCCTTTTAATTTCTAAAATTCCCTGGGGTTTTTTTCAAAATTTTTTTTAAAGTTGAATTATTTGCCAACATCATCATGTGCAGGGACGTGCGCAATGACATCAGCATCATGAGGCAGACTGCCGCCCTATCTGAATTCATCTGTGGATTCTGAATATTTTTCATTTCCGCATGTGAAACGTGGTTTTCAATGAATGGAGACTGAGAACAATAAAATGATGCAGGTAAGAAGAAGAAGAAGTGGTGCACCACAGTTTAATATTTTTAGCATAGAAAATTATCATAAAGGGTGACAGAATGATAGGTGAAATGTTACATCTAGCTAGGAGTTGTACTGTTCTCTTCGGTTTATGTTTATAGTGATCTTTTTATAGAATTTTGATAACTTGTTGTTCACTTAGGATGGTCTCTGAGCTCGCTACAAGGTATACTAAGCCCATTGCTTTTAAGGGTGCCTGCTAAAAAGCATAAGCTGTTTTTATTACATTTATTTCTTTGTTAAAGGCCTAAAAATGGAAGTGTAAAGGGAACTTTATTTAACATGATTTTGCCTCATTGAGGCAGCTCTGTTGCTGTGGACACGTACTGCTTATTAATATAATTTTTTACCATTTTTATTATGCACTCCCCAGGAGGAATGTTTAAAAATGTTTAAAATTTGCTCTTTAATTACCGCTATTTCCTGTATGTTAACTATGAATTTAAATACTCATTGTCAAGACAAATCTTTTGATTTAGTAATGCCCCCTAGAATCTCCTTCTAGTGTATATTATTGTTGTGTACTGTGTAACGTCCTGCCATACCCAACTCCAACCTCATTCAGTTGAAATAACAGACAATAAGAAAATTCCTGTATCATCTCTTATGTTCGGTATGGGACTCTGTTTTTTTTTTTTTTTATTTCAATGCAGCAGACTGTAGCCTTCTTTGTTCCATGATTTTATGGTTAAAAGTAGGTCAGCTAAATCCTGAATTTACAGGGCAGGAACAGTTACTAGCAAATGTATCAGCATTGCTTTCGGTAATCCTTTCAAGTTACAGATTCATTTCAGCAATCCGTTAATATGGTAGAAAGTTATATTTTCATTTATAAAGCAATATTTTAAGCAATAAGACTTATGCGTCCACGTACACTTGGAAGTGGGACTCTTTACATGCGTGAACTGTTTTGCACGTACACTTGGGCAAGATGTCGATTAATTATCTTTTCCCTTTATGAACTATCCTTTATGAACTATACTCAATATTATTTATTTCCATTTTCACGTATAGTTATTATTTGCTGCTTATTTTTGTAGAATGTTAGTATTTTCTTGTAATATATTTTATCTATGACTTGATTTGTGGGTCACTCAAGTCTTAACTTTAGTTTAAATCTTTTATGTGACTAATAAAACAACAAGCCAAACAGATGTGATATTATAATTAAAACAAAAGTTTTAGGAGAAACTATGCCTGGCCTCTAAGATTCCTTACATTGAGACACCTTATTCTCACCTGACTGACCTGTTGCTGTTGCTTATTTTACTTTTATGACTATTCGCCAATCGCCAGATGGTTGAACTGCAGTAGCTGCTGCGATTTCTGGCATAGAACAGTGGCATACAGTATACGTATGCTTCGTTGTGATTTGTGTATTTATTGTTTTGTTATAGTACTGTGTAGTCTATTTTTTTAATATCTATATTTACTAGTTGGGGTAGCTTTATTAGTTATCATGTAGTGTATTGTTAGTGCTTCATATGAAGCTAACACTTATGTGGCAATTGGCAGAGCAGTCTCGTTAATGTCAGAGGCAGTAGAGTAGCTAGGCAGTGTGACAGGAAGGGTTTAATTAAGACAAAGTACAACAATTCAAATGAGTAGCGTCTAAGTGACAGTGCTCATTCCATTTTGTGATATGTATGAATAAGGTACTTTCTTTATATGTGTTGCTTTGCATGTTTTTATTTTTAACCACAAAAAGAAAATAGAAGAGGCGCACCAAGATCCACCAAATAATGATTTATTAGCGCTTTTGTCTTTTTAAATAAAAAACTTCATCAGAATAAGCAGGTACATACAAAAAAGTGTATTCAGACCCAGCTTTAAATACCAATCAGGTTCATTAATATTAATTATCAATTACCTAAAAGGTATACACCACTAAAACGTATATATGTATATAGCCACGTCCCATTTTAGGTAAAAACATTAAAACCTTTTTAAAATATAACAATAATAAATGAATCCATTGTGCAAAACACACAAGACATAAATATATCATACAGATATGTTATAGCCCTTAAATATATGCATATATTATGGAAACTATTAAATACTCAAAACATTTTTTTTACATATAACCTTCTGCCCAAAACCTAAGAATAGGGCTTATAGAAATATCACTATTGAGTCCTGGTTGTTCAGTAGCATTGGTTCTCATCTGCCATCTCAATTCCTGCAGTTCTAAAAAATCATTTAAAGGACCCTCATATCTCTCATTACCACTTGCTCTAATATAGTAAATTTAAACTATGCTTCTTATTTTTGAGAACATGTACGGCCTTTTGGAATCTTGTTTTTTAATATCATAAAGATGTTGATATACCCTAGTTCTAAGATTATTAATAGTCTGACTAAATAGGAATGAGGAGATGACGTGGTAGGCGCTTCTATATCAACAAAAAAAACAATTTTATTTAATTAATTCATTATGTAATTACTCAATGGTGGGTTCAGGCACCTAGGCAGTGAGACATTTATATATATATATATGGGGACACATGGCAGAAGTGACAGTCAGCTGCAGAGAAATATGGCTGTTTGCAAATTCTCTGTGGGCAAAGAGAAGCATATACTGCCATGCTCACAGCTTTAATAACGAAATGCATGGAGGCAGAAGAAGTAATGAGTGTTGTGCTCAGTGTAGAGTACATACTTATGTAACTACATGTAGAAGTGTGCTACAGCATGGAGGAAATCCTGCAGGCTACTGTAGTCACATTTATGCTCCAGTATGCGTTTTAGGCAATGTTCCCTAAACAATGTAAAGGGGGTAATGGTCCACACACACCAGTTATAAAGGTACTGCACATTGTGCACTACATTTATACTGCCATTCACATGCCCTCAGGCCAGCCTGCTGCTGATGCCTGCCATATTGCCTGCTGTCTCATGTTCCCTTGGGAACCATGGACATTGTTTTCCCCCTGTGACTTTGGTTCTTGAAGTTGTGGGCATGGCAACACATTCTTCTCTTTGCCCACAGGGAATCTGCAAACAGCCATATTTCTATGCAGCTAACTGTCACTTCTGCCATGTGTCCCCAGTCAAATGTACTACAGGGAAATATCTTACTGCCTAGGTGCCTGAACCCCTCAATTTATATATATATATATATATATATATATATATATGAGTTGTTTTTTTTTGAAAATGGCATCTGATGAAGTCTTGTGCTCATGATGAAAGTGCTTATTTTGCCTGTTTGTGGAATTATTAAACACTGTTTTCTTTACCATGAAAAGATTGGACTTTTTTCTGTTTTGTTTACTGGTTGGACACACACTTTTCAAATTTTTTGAGTGGTTGCTACTTTGTCCTTTCAACTTCCGTGGGCTGAAAAGATTGTGTTTTGTGGACAGTTTGGGACACTACTATGGCTTTTGAAATACATTCTGGTGACTCTACATTGGTTGAGGATGATATCCAGAAACTGGGTTCGCTTGCAGAAACACAGAACGAGGTCTGTAGAGTCAGAGAGGACGTGGCGGCACTTAAGGGTGATTTAACACGCTTAATAGAGCTCTTTAGCCAAGCGGACAGGAGTGGAGGTTGTGCTGCCTTAAATTCTTGTTCCCCGGTCAGAGGACGTACTATAGAAGCGCCTACCACGTCATCACCTTGTTCCTGTTTACCAGGGAAGGAAAGAGGAACTAATGGTTGCACAGTAAGAGCGAGAGGAGCGAGAGGAATGTTTGCAGCGAAGGCCTGAATAAACAGAGTGAAGCAGAGTCTGTTGGGTGTAATACGAACATTTCGTCCAGTTCTAATACAGGTACTGTTATAAAAAGTGGGAAAAAACAGAACACTAGTGTTCGTTTCCACAGTGACAATCATCACAGCATTGAACAGTATTGTTTTCATGACATTTTAACTAATGATTTTAATTTTGCATCCAAAGGGGATGTACCTGTTACTATGAATTTAAATGATTCTGTTGAAAATGCCTTGACCTTAAAGGAAATGATTTATTCTCTTGAAAAGAAGTTATTTAAATTGAAATGTGTGCAAATTGACAACACATATTTACAAATGTGTCACAGTTTGGGTATTGTTCCACAGGGTCTTAGAATGTGGAAATACCCATTTGGGTTGTATTATACTGACGAAGTTGTAAAGGATTTTTGCTGTTTTATTGACGAGTGTGGTTTGGGTCTTATTCTTAAACTCATTAAATATAATGAAACTACCATAAACAACATGAAAAGCATGTGGAGAAATTGAATTGTGATATTTTGAAGGATCTTTTGTTTATGGAATATGAAGAACTTTACAAGAAAGTGTTGTTTAGAGTAAACAAAAGAATTGGTAACATTTATGTCAAAAAACAGAGAAAGTTGTTAAGAGACCAAAACCAATATGCTGGGGGGACGGCCTATGGGGGCCCATACAAAAAGGAAAATAAGGAAAAGAGGGGCGTTGAGTACCAGAGGAATGAAACTGGGCGGGGGGAATTCCCACACACTTTTTCTGAAACCACTAACCATTATGCACATAGGTGGTTGGTTGAACTAGATTCATTTCCAGAACAAGGTGGAGATTTTTTTTACACTGAGGAGATCAGAGAGGTTAGCCAGCAAGGGTCAACAGAATATGGACTCAGGACAGAAACATCAATACACGACACAAGGAGAGAACCTAGGTAGGAAGAGAACAGGAAAGAAAGTGAAGTCATACCTGTAATTGACAAAGCTGGAGTAGTTACTAAGTTTGAGGGGTTTAAAATATTTAACTATACATCTTTACAACTGAAAAAGGAACACTTTCTTTTGTTATCAAAGGGTTTTAAATTTGTACCTTTTGGTCAAGGTGATTCGGCCAACTATTTGGTGGATTTAAAGATTTTTCCTCAGGAAACTCAACCTTGGGATACAACACAAGAATTCCAGTTCATTAGGAAGCAATTCTGATGCAAAGTTGACTAGGAGTAGTGTTATTAACCCACCCCTTCATCCTATGCTGTCTGTGTTTGAGAAAAGTATCACTGAGGAATTATACAAAGAATTTCAGTTGAGTAAGAGAGGATTTGCACATAACTTAGACTTTGGTGAAAAATTATTGCTACGGGACTTAAAAAACAGACCTGACATATGAATAATGAAACCTGATAAAGGTGGGGGTGTGGTTTTATATGGTACAGGAGAGTACAACAATGCCATTACTTCTATTCTTTTGGATAACGATACTTACACCTCAGTATCTAAGAATGAGATCAATATTGCTTACGGTAGAATTGACTCTTTGTTAGAAGAGTATTTAGTAGAAAATAGAATAGATGGAAAAACATTTTATTTTCTCAAGCAAGACAATCCCATTATTCCAAATGTATTTGAAATACCCAAGGTTCATAAAACCCCCTGAGATCCGCCCTTTTGACCAATAGTGGCTGCAAGAGGTTAAAAAATACACCCTTTGGCAGCATATATTGACTACTGGACAAAAGAAATTGTGGAAAACACTGACCATCTGATAAAAGATTCATGGGTGTTTTTGAGTAAATTAACACAAGAGATTTGGACAGAAAACATTAGTTTTCTGACCATAGATGTTAAAGATTTATTTACTAGCATCCCAAGAATTATAAGGCATCAATATTTTGAAGACATATTACACAAATTTTCGACTATGACAGGTGACAAAATCTCACTTGTACTGGAATTGATGGAGTTGATACTTGACCACAATTATTTGCATTTTCAAGGTGAATACTACCAACAGATCAATGGTGTAGCAATGGGGGCAGCTTGTGCCCCCATTTACGCCAATCTGGTCATGTTAGAGTAGGAACAAAGGTACATTTTCAACAGCCCCTTTATGGATAACATACTTGTATGTTAGGTTTTTGGATGATATTTTTGTTTTGTGGTTGGGAGGTGAAGAGAAAGTTCATTCCTTTATGCAATACATCAACTGTACAACATCTTTTTTTGAGTTTACTTACACTTGGGACAAAGATAGTATAAATTACCTGGACACCACTATATCTTACACAAAAGATGGTTTTAAATCCAGGAATTATAGAAAAGATACTTGGTGCAATAGTCATTTGCACTTTACTAGTAGTCACCCCACATTTCAGAAAAAAAGTTTGGTTAAGGGACAAGCATTCAGAATTACAAGGATGACTTCGGACAAAAATAAATTGTTAAGAGAGTTTGACATTTTGAAGGAAATGTTTGTAGATAGGGGTTACCCCATTGACTTTGTACAGAAGATTTTTGACGAAGTGTACAAAGGGTGGGGGACTAAGTACAAGGCACTTTTAGGTAAACCCTTATTAAGTTCTAATCATGACGGTGATACAAGGAACTTTCATAGAGCATGTGTAGTGGAGTTTAATGGTTTTACTGGGCCCTTTACAAGCATTATAAGGGCAAATTGGAGTATGTTCAAAGTAAGTAAAGAATTACAAGAAATAGTGGGAGATGGGCCCACATTTTCTTATAGAACTGGTAGAAACTTGAAAAGTGAATTTGAGCAGGCAGATGCTAGAAATGTGAAGGACAAACAAGGTACAAATACTTGTGGAAGATGCAGATATTGTCCCTTCATAATTAAGGAAAGTTTTTGACATTTACAACATGGTTTAAAAAGCTGTGTGCATTTTTGTAAAGGTAATTGTAACACTAGGATGTTAGTTTATTTGGCTGTGTGTGAGGGATGCATAGCATTTTATATAAGGAAAACAGAGAGGGCTTTGACAGATAGAATATATGAACATCTATAAAATAGTAAGTCCAAACAAGAGACAAGTGCTTTATATAAGCATACCCTAGACGGTGTTTCCCCCAGCAATTTTAAGTTTGGGATTATAGATATTGTAAGAAACGATTCCAGGGGAGGGGACATTAGAAATATTTTATTGAACAGAGAGCTGAGGTGACAGTTTAGGCTTAAATCCAGTATCTACCCAGGACTTAATGAATATATTTCCATTAAACCAGTATTATTTTTGAAAGCTTCACAAGTATAAACTATTTCCTTACATCCATCATACAAAAAATACTGATACACACACATTTCATCTTTGTGAGGATTTAGGAAAAGGCTTCATTTACATGTTGCATTTTAGCAGTAAATCAGTGTGTATTTAAACAAAAAAACCTAATTTTATTTAATGAATTCATTATGTAATTACTCAATTTATGAAGTGTTTTAATTAATCAACTGGTTGTGATATATATATATATATATATATATATATATATATATATATATATATATATATATATATGAGTTGTTTTTTTTGAAAATGGCATCTGATGAAGTCTTGTGCTCAAGACAAAAGCACTTATTTTGCCTGTTTGTGGAATTATTAAGCACTGTTTTCTTTACCACGGAAAGACTGGACTTTTTTTCTATTTTAATAACAGCAATAGCAATATATACTGAGTGAATTATTTATTTATTTATTTATTTATTTATTTTACATTTGTTAACCGGGAAATTCCGACTGGACCAGGTCCATTTTCAGTAGAGGCCCGGGGGAAAAATCTCCGACATCAAGTTATACAAATACAGTACATCCAGAATAATACACAAAACAGGTTATATCATGTATGCTGAGCATAGTAATATGACAAGAAATTAATAAAACACTCCATGTAAAAGAAGATATGCTGGTCATATAAAGAATGAGACAGGAAAATAAGCAGAGTAAAGCTTGTAAGTTGTTCAGCATATATCTCTTTTTGTGGGGAAGGGGCTGCAGTATAAAATAAGGCAGATGTAAATTGTAAACAACTAATATGAGTAACTGCAGGTGTTGTACAATAGGACTGGAGGGAAAGGATGCGAGAGTAAGAACAGTTCATAACAGTGGCAGTGTACCTTGCCAGTGTAGTGGTTAAAGACCTTTACTCCTGAGGGTAAGTTGTTCCATGCACTTTCCATGACATTTCTGAGTAGAGTATCATTGTATAAGCTATGATGACTTTATGATGTCTTCATGAGTTGATTATTACCTAAATAGAGATATTTAGTAGGATGTTACCATTAAATGAAATTAGAGATTGATGATGAATCTTTAGGCTGGACTCTGGAGAAATTTAAAGGCATTGTTTAGCAATACATAATTGTTTATTTTTAAATAAAGGCCACATGAGGAATAAATGGAGATTGCAGTGTTTGGGATCTAGGTACAGAACCTAGGATAACTGTGCTGATTTATGACATATTTTCTCCAACATTATTAAATGACTTGTTACAAAGCTTGTATCCATGATGGCACCAAAGAATAGCACTGAATGGACAAAAGAACATAGCAGTTTAAGTTCTGATGTGTAGGCAGGGCAATGTTTGTCCCTGCAGGGGCAATCTAGCAATTAGTTAATGCTTTTTGTTCTTGTTGTTGTTTTATTTACTATTGTGTGGACTTGTTTTGCAAAAGAGAGTGCAACATCGTGTATAACTCATAAATGGTTTATAGTACTATACTAACGAAAGGAATGGTGTTTAATATATGTTGCACATGACATTTACCTTAAATTGTGGGAAATTAAGCTGTGAGAAAAACATCACAAAAATGCAGCTATTAACTAATACTGCCTTCAGGATGTTGTTGGTCTGGGGAAGTATTAAGGAAGTCTTCGTCTAGTACAATTCCAGTCACAATAACACTTATGCTCATGCACTGTAATATTACATTAAATATAATCAATTGTATGTTAAAATTACTACATTGTATAGCAGAGATCATATTTTGCGTTTAATATTTTGTTTGCTCTTAATTTTGTGTTTAAATATTGGTATCCCACAATTGCATTGGAGTGGGTGTAGTTACATAATTATGCATGTAAATGTTATGCTAATCAGCGTACAGATTTGTACCTATTTTTCATAGGCCTTTGTCCAGATTTTTGATGTTTGAAGGTTGAGATATATATATATATATATATATATATATATATATATATACACACACACACACACACACACACACACACACATATTTACTCATATAATCTCTCATTTAGCCAAATATTAAAAAATATAGTCTGCATTAATTCTCTCTTGTTTCTGCTTTTTTGGAGAAATGTGGCTATGCCTTTAAATTTAATATTATGTTTTATCCTTCTAATGCATCATCACATGTTATAATCATGCTAGGAAGTAGCAGCTATAAAGAGTCTGTACCCCAATGCAGTGCAGAAAAGACAAGCTTGTGACCTTAGCAAGAAAACCAAACTAAGTAGTACAAGAAAAAGGCTTCTCAAAGCCCTAATGTAAGTGCTCGAACTGTCAGAATTCAGTATTTATGAAGTTCATTAAACTCAATCCGACAAGCCTAATACTTTACTTGCTAACACATATCAATCACATCCACTCTCTATACACTTTTTATTTAGCACATCACTCTCTATTCAAAGTCATTGTTTAACCATATAACTAAATTATTGCATGCATCCCAAACTAACTCTCTTTCTCTTGGCTTTTTCCCAGTTAGGGGTTGCCACAGCGGATCACCTTGTCCACTCATGATTGGCAGTGGAGCTTTACGATGTTGAGTGGCCAGCCTGGTGCCCAGACTTTCATGGAAGGCACACACATGCACGCACTCACGCCTAAGGCCAATTTAAGCATGTCCAATCCACTTGCCGCATGTCTTTGGGGGTGTGGGAGGAAACCAGAGCACCCGCAGGAAACCCACACGACCGCATGGAGGACATGCAGACTCCACACAGAAGACACCCCAGCCAAAGATCAAACTGGAGAGCCTCTTGCTGTGAGGTGACAACGTTAGCCACTGCACCAACCTGGCAGTCCTACATCTATTCATTCAAAAAACCCTAAAAATAAAACATCCCACCCCTAACCAATTTTGGGTTAATGAGCCATTAAAGAAACGCTAACTTAAATATATGTATTGCTACTCAGGTATTTAAGCAATAAACCAGGGATATGAATTTAAATACATAAAAAAAAAACAATTGAAAAACCTACATTTTCTTTCCTTTCTCACCCCATTACATAAATTCTGCATAATAAAATTATGTATTTAACATTATAACCAAGCATAGTATATGAGCATTTCTAGAAGAAGAAGAAGAAAAATAAACATAATGAATAAAAAAGGAATAAGCAATATAAAACTCTATCTAATAAACTTGTATAAGTATAGGAAACCTGTGTGCACACTAGACACTCAAGCAATTTTAATATTAAAAATTAAAATAAAAACAAAAGCACACAAACCAAAACACGGCCAGGGTAACTTATCTTCTAATAAACGGTAAGCACTTTCACAAGTATAACACTTGCTTCTTCAGACCAACCCATACCAATCATATGACAATCATTATATACACTTTCAGATCATTCTCCACCAATGAAATAACATACTCTTTAATTAAATTATTGAATCTAAAATGCTTATTTGCTGTTTCTTAAAGACACACACATTCTGTTTATTCATCCTTCCCTAACACTTGTAAACAGCAACTACATAAATTAATGTATATAATGCATATTTAAATGAGAAAAACATATAAGAAATGCTTTAAATAAAGAACTTCTTATAATAGTTAAACTATTCTTTATCATGATTGAAATGTGCTTGAAACCTGACCGCATCATGTCTAGTATAATATAACGAAGGCACATTTCCCAAAAATTGTGCTCACTTCCATTCAATCAAAAATCATATAACTCATCAGGAAACATTTTCATTATTAAAATGATATATATGTACTTCAAACTTACATTTCAGTTTCTAAAAGCAATGTCTAAAATCAATGCCTTATCATATTCATCGTTGTACTGCCTGTACTACTTAGTCACATGTATATGAAGTAAATGTCAAGATAAAACATTCAACGTCATTATCAAGAACGTGCAATCAAAACCACATAAACTTCAAGTAAATCTCTTTATCTAATAAAACACATCTATGCATGCAGACATCTTAGACATGAAGTCCAAATTATAAAAGATTTGCCGTTCATATATAATATGTGACAACATTTATTTGTGCATGCTTTTTAAAATCTCGTGTCTGTAAAAGAAGAAATCAGAGTATATAGTTATAACTACTAATAAAAAATGTCTGTATTCTTTATTATTATACCTCCTTATAAAACTTTTCTAAAATAATGTTGCAAACTAAATCTAATCATATATGTCAAAAGATGCACTCCCATTATTCATTAAAAACAGCAAACAAATGTATGAAAACCATACACCTAACACAAACCATTCTACATAGGGCAACAATGATTTTTCATCACTATAAAAATAAGAATAAACAATATCTACATACACAATTCCCATAATTTTTAAAATAAATAAATCTTTTATCAACATTAATGTAGAGCACCAGAGTAGTATCAATTATGGCAAAAGAAGGATACTTATACAATCGTCTAGCTTTCAGTGAAGGCTTCAGTGGTACATTGGCATTTAAACCTTAGTTTCTGCCACTGTTTAGTGTCTGCCTGAAGCCTAATAATCCATTTAGTCTCATGGAGCTCCATTATATTCCTCAACTCACCACCACGCTAAGTAGTATGAATAGTTTCTACAGCCATACATTTAAATGAGTGCTGTGGTGAAGTAGTTAATCCATGTTTGGCTAAAACATTGGTGTGTGATTGCATCCTAATGGTATACAGATGTTCCATAATCCTATCCCTTAATTGTCATTAGTTTTGCCTACATAAAAGGATGCACAAAAGATGAATTTAGCCAGATAGACAATATTAGTACTATTACAATCTGCATCCACATTAAATTTACATCTCCTAAAATTTATCAGATCTACAAAATACCCCATAGTATCTATGTATTCACAATGACCTACTTTTTATTTTTATATCTAAAACTTCTCACATACTCTTTTCCTTATGCTTTTATTGACCATAAGAATGTCCCAATGTTTCTATATGATGCTAGTTATCTCCGTGGTGTCAAGACTATAGAACACAGTAAATTTCAACTGGTCAGTATCTGACCTTGTGTTACTTGTTTCTATTATACCAGATTTATAAGAATAATATGGTTTAGCTCTATCAGATCTCATAGTAGTGACTTCCCTTGTCATTTTTTCAACCCTTTTTCTGCTATAGCCCCTGGCTACAAAATTCTCAGTGAGATTATTTAACTCACTTTGATACTTTCCTTCCTGGGCATTAAGTCTGGATACTCTTATTGCCTGTCCCTTGACTATGTTATTAAAAATAAGTCTAGGATGCAAGCTGTTATGATGCAGTAACTTATTGCAATAACAGGCTTTGCAATGAATTTCTGTCTCTCACATCCCATCCTTTGACTTGGTGACATGTACATCTAAAAACGTCTCCGCTTTCCCTAGATATTTTAGCATCAAACCTTAAATACTGAATAGTCTCATGGATGTCATGCAGAAACTCTTTAAATTCACTCTCCAAGCCAGTCCACAGTAAAAAAATATCATTGACAAAACATAGATAAAAGGGTATTAGTGGACTGTATTTAATTCCATTCAGTATATTGTGTGTCTCACATATGGCCATTACCATGTTGGCGTAGCTATTGGCACATGCAGCGCCCATAGCTATGCCATCCATCTGCAGGTAATACCTTTTGTTAAACACAAAAACATTGTTGGACAAAACAATATCCATGAATATGGTTATAGTTTATATTAGCAAAAAAATACAAACTGCCACAAAACCAGAGGAACAGCCAGGTAGTCCAACAAGGTAATGCTCCAAAAATGTTTATTAAAAAACTGAGCTGAGCACTTTCATCTGAAATTTAACTAGACTTCATCAGACTACAAACACACAACTGAAACATCCACTTTTATACTGGCAAATTCACCACACCCCCAATTAAACAATTTCAATGTTTAAATTCTTTCTTTTTTCAAAGTAAGTGTATAAGAAAAGTTATCACTGAACACTTGTATCAAAACCTAACTGTTATAAAAACACAAAACTTACCATATATTTGTTTGAATAAAATCCTCAAACTTGATAAGATGCAAGCTTCAGTACACACGGCCAATAGAAGTATGCTTGTTAAATCCCAGAAGAACGCAAGCATTAAGCCTAAGTCGCCACAATAGTTCCTTTCATTCTAACAAGTTTTCCCAAGGCCCACCTCTAGGGTTCACCATTACATGATCCAGACAAAAAATAAAAACAAAAAAGAATGTGTTGGATAGCTGGAAATGTGTTTAGATAGGAAGTTGTTTGTATTTTGCTTCCTAATATCTTATTAATGTTCGTAAATGCACTCCCTTAGCTTCCTTTTTGCTTTTCCCACATAGTAACAGGAACACTTTTGACAGATCACTAAATATATACCCCCAGTGGTGTTACAATTACACAAGAAAGTACTTTTTATCAGTATCCCATTCACCTTTATTTGGCTGGTGGCCAGAATAAATTTACATTGACCACAAACCCCACATTTGTTGGTACCTGACTTTTTGTGTGACTGCATCTCCAAGAAGCAGTCATCAAATTCCAAAAAATTTTTAATAGTTTTTCCTTTTTTGTAAACTACTGTAGGCTTAGTACCCACTTTTATGTCATACCATAAAAAAAAGAAAAAACATACCAATATTTCTCCAAAATGCTCCTGTTTCTGTCCTCTACATAAAATTACATCACAGAACTAGTGTAAAAATCCTTACCTAAACCTTTCCTTCTATGAACTACATTGTTTATAGAATGGTAGTTGGATATAATTAATGGTATAATGGGTCTTATCTCTCTCTTGGCTTCAGTTTGTGTTTTGGTTGAGTCTACCAGTTGACTGGGATATCCCCTATGTCTAAACATATTTGCCAACCCTTCATTTTCCAATTTAAAAAACCATCATTGCAAACCATCCTTACCAAACAAATATATTGGCCTTTAACAATACCTTCTTTTTGATGTCTTGGATGATTACTAAGAAAGTGTAATAAACTATTACAGTAGGTTGGTTTTCTATATATGCTAGTCTCTATACTTCCACGTTCTACATCCTTAAAAATAAGGATATCCAAATAATTAATGGTAAGGGGATTAACGCTGTGGGTAAAAAAAGAGGTGGTAGAATTTAAGTAGTCTAAAAACGGACATATGTCTTCAGCACTACCTTCCCATGCTATAAATATATCATCCAGATATCTGGTGTACAGTTGCTATGGGGGTGGCTGGAACTTGTTAAAAACAATTTTTCCCACTATAGTAAAATAACGTTGGCAAAAATGAGAGCACAAGAGGCCCCCATAGCCACTCCTCTGACCTGGTTAAAATATTGGCCATCTAAAAAAACAAAATTGTTTTTCAACACTAGTTCCATAAGGAAACAAAAGGTGAATATTTCATCATTATTAAAACATTTGAATTCTAAAAGAAACTCACTAAACCAATTTAAACCGATCACATGAGGTATAACATTAAATAATTCCACATCAATTGTCAAAAAAGTCAAATGTCCAGAACAAGTAAGGTCCCTAATTTTCAACAAAAAATCCCAGTCCTTACATAAGTAAGCTAAGTCATAAACCACCTTCTTTAACTTGCAGTCAAGATACTTAGCAAGAGGGTACATTTTAGAGCAGCTAGCATTGACTATAGACCTCATGGATGGGTCAACAAGATTTTTATGAATCTTTGGTATTCTAAAGATAGATGGCACCATAGGAAATCTAACATGCAAATAGTTGTAGACTTTATAATCCATTCGACCCTGGTCAAAAAGGTCTTTAATCATGTAGTCGATTTTTCTATATGTTATGTGAATAAAACTGAGGGATGTTTCCGCATAAAATTCACCATTCAAAAGGTAAGTATACGTACGATTCAGGTAGTCTTCCTTGAGCATAATAACTGCCCCACCACCCTTATCAGGTTTCATTGTTCAAACCCTTCTGTACTTTGCTAGCTGCTTTAATAACTGGAATTCAGTGTTGCTCAGGTTGGAAACAGTGTGCTTCCTATTTCTTAACAAATCACGTAAATCAAATTCAACAAGTTTTTCAAATAATAATAACAGTAATGAAAGCACTGGGTTAATGGTACTGCTTCTACAGACTATGCCCAACCCTTCCCTACTCTCAGCAGTGTCAAACAACAATTTAAAATTAAGTTTTCTTGTGTAAAGCTTTAAATCAACAAACACATATTACATTTTCATGTTTTGGGTTGGCACAAAGGAAAAGCCTTTACCAGTAAATCTGCATTCTTAGTACTATAAACATTGTTGGTAAAATTGTACAGTTTAAAGTCACCTTCGGTATTATAAATAATCTGAGGGTATTCAGCTCACTCAAAAGAAGCATCTGCATCAAAAACTGTAAAGTTTCGGCCATCTAGTGTCTCCTTCATGGGCAATAATGCTGAGCATTTGTCCGCAGACCACCATTGCTTGCTTGCTGGAAGTTCCTCACACCGTGGCATTCCCCCTGCTGGTTGTTCCAATTCTGCAATCTCTCCGAATGCCTCACAGATCCATTTTTTGGAGAGGCAGGGCCATTTTCCTCATTTTCATCCTCCTGCTATGGTGGTATGGAGTGACTACTCTCCTGATTGTTCTCATTGCTATGCAACCCTGGGGTTTTGGGATAGGCATAACGTTTTACGTAATCATCTTGATCACATTTAATTTTGTTCAACTTTCTCTGCTGGATAGAAGCAATTTCTTTGTCAATTTTTGAAAAAAATAATGTTATACTGTCCTATTGTTTGCTCAAAGAGCAAATCTGTTGTAATTATATAATTTAACTTATTAGTTTCAACCATAAGTTTGTCAATATCTTTTTAATTGTATTTGACGAGCAACTCAAGTAGTTCCAAACCATGCTTGTCAAATAGATGCAGTAAATCTTGGTGCAGGGGAAAATTCGGGATTAAACCATTAGGGTATTTCCAACTGCTTAAGCCTTTCTGCACAATTCTGAGTCTTATTCATTTATGGAGATATGTATTCTCCATTTGTAGCTTGCAACACTTTAACAGCAAAACATGTAGTTTGTCCATTGACTATTGCAAGCTACAGCCTTTACCATTCTCTCTTCCTTAGAAAACCATTGGTCCATTGAGCCACTTACTAAAATCAGATAACCAACACTTTATTTTTTGTGTTTTGGTTTGGATCATGTAATGGTGAACCCTAGAGGTGGGCCTTGGGAAGACTTGTTAGAAGAAAAGGAACTATTGTGACAGCTTAGGCTTAATGCTTGTGTTCTCCCAGGACTTAATGAGCATACTTCTATTGGAAGTGTATTGAAGCTTAAATCTTATCAAGTTTGAGGATTTTATTCAAACAGATATATTGTAAGTTGTGTGTTTTCATAACTGTTAGGTTTTGGCACAAGTGTTAGGTGGTACTTTTATTATACATGTATTTTGTAAAAAGAAAGAATTTAAACATTGAAATAGTATTTTAATTGTTTAATTGGGGGTGTCAATTTTCCAGTGTATAAGTGGATGTTTCAGTTGGGTGTTTGTACTCTGACGAAGTCTGGTTAAATTTCAGACGAAAGCGCTCAATTCAGTTTTTTAATAAACATTTTTGGAAAATTACCTTGTTAGACTACCTGGCTGTTCCTCTGATTTTGTGGCAATTTGTATTTGTTTGCTGGTGTCTTGCTGATTCCTAGCTTCTGTATAGTTTATATTAACCTATCATCATATCTACTATATTCTTTCAGATAGTTCTTAAGAACTTCTACCCCCTCTTTATTGGGTATAACAGTAAGCAATGACCTTACATCCATAGTAACTATATACAAATGCATTGTATTACTATTAGAACTCCTGAAACCATAAAACTCCTGAAACCATATAAGTCGGGTAAAAACTGCTTTGCGTCTCTCAATATATATTGGTTCTTTTTCAAAACTGGCCAGAGGTGTTTCTCTATGAAAATTGAAAACGGTTCCATTACTCACTCTGCTCCATCCACTATGGGCCTAAGAGGTGGTCTAGTAGGGTCTTTTAGTGTCTTTGGAATCCTTTAAATAACAGGGATAGTTGGGTGATCAACTCTACAGTAATTAGCCAGCTCAGCTGTAATGCTCCTCAGTGCAATCAACTCATCTAAAATTCTGTTGACATCTACTTATATTCTTTTATTGTCCAACTTAGTAATCTGTCTATATGTACTTACATCAAATAATATAGCTAACATAGTGTAGTTTTAATAACTGGTATCCATTATTACTGTTGGACCTCCCTTGACTGCTGGTCTGATGACAATATCTTTGTTATAATATAATTGATTAATAACTTGTTTCTCATTTAAGGAAATGTTATAATTATATCTTTTCTTACCTTCACTGTTATTTAATAAGTGAAACTCCTTGGTACAAATTTCACAAAATGACTCTAATAATGGATATAATGTCAGACCAACTGTACTGGGTTTCTTATAAAGATCAAAATTATTATTATAAATATCAAAATTGTTGTTGTTGTTGTTTTTCTTTCGGCTTTTCCCGGTTAGGGGTCGCCACAGCAGAACTCTGGTCCGCTAATGATTGACAGTCGATTTTTATGGTGCCGAGGTGCCAGGCCGATGCCCAACCTTCAATGAAGGCACGCCCATTCACTCATGTCTTTCAAACGCCACTCGATCGTGGGGAGGACATGCAGACTCCACACAGAAGGCGCTCCAGCCGAGAATCGAATGAGAGAACCTCTTGCTGTGAGGCGACAATGCTACCGCTGTACCACCATGGCTTAAATATCAAAATTATTACATATCAAAATTATTAAAGATATTATAAACACATTATTATTTACCAGTTACTGAAAGCTATTTAATTATGTCACCAGGCTGAGACTAGGATAGCAGCACTTTTCTCTTCCTCTACTTCTCCATATATTTCTGGCAGGAAATTATATTTCTAAACCATTCTAAACAACTTAATTGAGTGAATTTCAATAAATCTTGCAGTGCTTGAGGATTCTGTGAAATACTTTTTCACATATTCCATTATTTTCTTGTCAAATTCTATGCGGGAAAAATTCATCACATCACTGTATCCAGCCTTATAATGAGTTGTGCAGGGGTAACTTCACAAGAGTCTGTACTTAAAAAAGAGAT
Organism: Protopterus annectens; assembly: GCF_019279795.1. Lineage (NCBI taxonomy): Eukaryota > Metazoa > Chordata > Ceratodontiformes > Protopteridae > Protopterus > Protopterus annectens. The sequence goes on along the minus strand of NC_056729.1, from coordinate 153,831,600 downwards.
GCATTCAGGGTTAGCATTCAATAGTTATCACTTAAGATAGATAAATTTGACACCAAAATTGAGGATTTTAAACAGAACTGTTCCAAACAAATGGAACAAATCAATGAAGCTCTGCAGCTGCAGAAGAACCAGATATCAGGCACTGAAGATTCTTTAAATAACATACAAGGAAGACTGAATGAGGATGAAAATAATATTGAGTCCCTGTTAAAGCAAAATACTCTTCTCCTAGCCAGAATTGATGACCTTGAAAACAGATCTCACAGGAATAACATTCATATTTTTGGATTACCTGAAAGGACTGAATGTAATAATATAATTCATTTTTTATCTTCCTGGCTCCCTAAAATGTTAGACTTACCAGAAGCACTCTCATTTAGAATAGAGGCAGCACAGAGATCCTTGGTTGATTCTGGTTCTAAAAACAATACTTTTCTGAGGTCTATTATTGTTAATTTTTTTTTCGCTCAAGGTAAAGAACTTGTTCTTAAGACTGCCTTGGCTAAATAACCACTCAAAATAGATGGATGCAACATTCATATTGACAATGACTATTCTGCATCAGTAATGTCCAAGGGAAAACAATTCCTTCCTCTCATTAGAGAATGCAAGAAAAAACAAACAAAAGTATATCTGCTGTTTCCTGCCAGATTAAAGATTTTCCTTTCAGATGAAACCAAACTCATCAAAGATCTGGATCCTAAAACTAATATAATATTAGAACAAACAGAAGATATGGATTGGTCTATTATATCCTTAAAGAGACAAGTGGAGAAAAATGTATGGAAAGTAAATGAAAAGCAAAAGAAATTAAGAGACAAATGACTGGTTTCTTAATTTATAAATAAAGAAAATAACAAAGTGCTAAAGACTGATTTTCTCCTTATATAAATATTTCTATTCTTTATCTTCGTATTTTTTTAAACAATTCTGGAAAAAAGACTCATACTCATCTATAACGTAAACAGAAGTTAGAAAATTAACAAGAAGCCTGCTATTGCAAGGTAACCTAACCTTTTTATGTTATACTTGCCTATTTTATAAACAACCAATACTTTCTTGATATGTTATAGCAAAATAGTATTAGGTCTTTTTTAGTCTCAATCCTTATTAAAAAGAAGCATATAGTCCCTATACCAAAATTTACTCCATGGTGTTGCATTCACAGTTGGTCACCATTAAGCTAATGCATACTTTTTGTCTGTGTGTCAGTTGTTGCATTGAGTTTGATTATATTAGTTTACATATATAATTCTCTAAGTTGTCTTATTCCCATTAATGGGAAATTATTTACTAAAAAGGGGCTTGTGCTTCAATTGGCATTTCATGTTTTAAAATCATTAGCAGTGAAAAAAATGCCTCATAGGGTATAAGTAGACAAACATATTTCATGAATGTAGATGTGGCTCTGCAGGACAGTGTAACATTTGAGGAGTTGTTTTACCATTACTAACAATATAACCTGAAAGTTGTTTACCTTATAAGTGCAAGGGCTTTGATAATGTGTAGCTGTTGTGCCTTAGATGAATTGCTATGTGTTTGTTTTTGGGGGAGGGGTTAATTCCATTCTCTGTGGATATATTTAATGTTATAGTTTGTAAATGAAGGGGCTGTGATGCTTGGAATAGATTTAAAATAATCTCTTCTTATAGATTTGTTATATGTGTTCCTTAGTCTTGATAATTAGATAAAACTCTGTCAGAGAATTAGAGAAGCATGTTATCTGGTTACAATATGTATTTGTAAAATGTAGAAGTAAAGCTTTTTCTTTCTCTCTCTCTCTAGTAGTTGAGCTTTCTCATCTTACTTAAAGACTTGAAGCTTTTGCTGGTAAACAGCTTGAGCTTTGTGAAGTTTCTCACCCATGCAAAGAATCGGGATGGTTAACAGCTCATGATTTTGAATGGTGGACAGCTTCAAAATGTTAATTTAAATAATAGGTGGAACCTATGAATAAAGCATTAGCTCAAATGTCACTATGTTCTCAGCTGAGCAAAGTCAATGAAACCACAAAATTGTGAATGGGGAATACAATAAAGGCACTTAAATTCTGATTTCTGGCTAACTTAAAATCTATGTTATATTGAACTGTTAAGACATTGTGGCTTAATAATATAATTCACTATAGTAAGTTACCAAAAGTTTATTTTTCCTCTTTCTAAGCTATTAGTTTTGATATCTTTTTTGAATGAAAAATAAGCGTATGGAGATACCATTTCTGTTATATAAAACAGTATAGTTTGTTACATAAGAGAAATGGTAAGAATGCTATGCAAAGCATGTAAACCAAAGATGTGGTGAATGTTATGCTTGTGTCTTTTGGCTTTTCCCAGTTAGGGGTCGCCACAGCAGAACTCCAGTCCGCTAATGATTGGCAGTAGATTTTTACGTACTGGCTTGCCAGGCCTAATGCACAACCTTCAACGAAGGAATGCCCATTCACGCATGTCGCTACACAGAAGATGCTCTAACTGAGAATCGAACGAGCAACGTCTAACTGTGAGGCAACAATGCTACCGCAGCACCACCACCGCAGTTCATTTGGTGAATGTTATATTTACTTTAAAATCTGTCAGAATTGTTGCTCTTTATCATTTAATAAGGAAAATAAAGTAATGCTACATATACTGTGATATATTCTTGAGTACATTTTTGAAGACTATATTTGAATGTACATATTAAGATATTTCATAGAAGCTTTGCATTAATAGTGATGTGAACATATATATGACATTGGCAACCTTTTTATTAGAAGCTTAATGTTAATGTCATGAGTATCTTATCATTACACTTGAAGTTATCATATACAATGCAAAGAAAGAGACAAACCTTATGTTTAATAGGGATGACCTAAGATGTATTAGTTTATTATAGTAAACTGCTGAGCACAGATAGCAATACATTATTGTTTAAGTGTTTCATGACATCAATTTAGGTGTTATTACATTTTCACTGAATGAAAATAGAATATTTGGGAAGGAAATTGATCTTTTTCTGAGACATATTAGGAATCTTTAACTGCAGTGCAGCAGTTTCTCACCTTTTCAAGATGACAGTAGATGAGATTCAAGATTGTATATAGTTATCGAACAATAATAAGAAATTTTATTTATCTCTTAGTGGTTTAATGAACATATAAAATGGGAACTATGTAAATTAAAGAACAAAGTTGGAACACATACTACTTCTCTTATTTTTCACATATATATATATACTGGTTTTAAAGGATACAGACTTGCATTCACTTTGCTGTTAATGACAATTTAGTTTAATTGAAGCAGAGGGGTGTGGGCTTTATAGAATAGTAGATGGGTGGGTTTGCTTGGATGGTTAGACTATTCAAGGAGAGAGTGTTAGACTCCATGAGGGGTTTGCAGGATTTTAAAAGTAAGTGTTCAGTCACATTAACAATAGTTTTTGTTTTTTTGTGGGTGTCTACAATAACAATTATTATGTATCTAATTAAACTTTTGTCAGTATGACTATTAATAAGCAGTTCTTTAACAAAGAATAGATATTATACTGGGTTGATATAATTAATTTTATGAGTTACATCTACACTGTTGACCTGTATGACAAATAATATTTATTATTTTTTTTTCCATAAATGTTAATGGATTGAATAACAGTTGCAAGGGGAGTAGTCTAAAATATTTTCTGTTATTTAACTCTCAAGTTATTTTTTTTACAAGAAACACACCTATTAATAGAAGATAAAGACAGACTTAATGCTGAGCATTACTCTATATTATCTAGTTCACAATATAATCAAAAAAGAAGAGTTGCTATATTATGGAAAAATTATTTGCCTATGCCTAAAGTCGTTGACACATATATGGATGATGAAGGTATACTTTGTTCTGTTACCCTAGAATATAATAAGAGAATATTAACCCTTATTAACTTATATTGGATTCCTGGAATAGGAATTAAAACTGTTGACAACTTCTAGAACAAGTAATTCAAATTTCAAAAAGACAGCATTATACTACCAGGAGATTTTAATTGTATATTGTCACCAAAGGATACTAATACAACAGGTAAACAGAAAATACATGCATCAGCCAAGGCACTGTTAAAGTTCACCAAACTATTTCACCTTAGGGACATAAATGATTTCTCAGATCCAGAATTACTTTTCTTTACTCATTACTCACACAGACATAGAGCACAATCCAGAACTGATAGAATATATGTCTCCAATGAGTTTTTAGATAACCTAGGCAAAGTTAAAGTGATATCTTGCCCACTTTCAGATCACAATGCCATCACTTTTGAGCTGCTTTTAAAATCTAACAATAACATTAAGATCATGAGGATACCAGCATATATAACTTGCTTAAAGGATTTTAAGGATTTTTTAAAGAAATTCTTTCTTTTATAGAAATTAACAGTATATGAGATATTTCAGAAATCTATCTATAAGATGCATTAAAAGCATATATTTTTAGAAGAGTCAACAACTGGATATCAATAAAGAAAAAACAAGGGACAAAGACCTGTATGAGATACAAGAAAAACTTGACAAATTAAAACTGGAAAATCAGACAGGTAAGAAAAATAACATAGCAGAGATTAATAATATACATAATAGGTATGTAGACGTTTTAAATCATAAAACTAGGATTAATCTAGAAAAGGTTTAAGATAATTAATTTATCTAGTAACTAAAAGCTATACATAAGTTACCTAACTGAATAAAACAACTTAGTAAGTGTAACCATATAAAGGATATTTATTCACATAAGAGAAAAGGAAAAGTGACAGAAATGGAAAATATTTTAAAAGAATTTAGAAATTATTACAATACAATCAATCAATACATTATAATAACAGATTCAGAAGGGATAGTCAAAACTTTTTTTTAAATATTAAAAATAAATTATGTAATGACCAAGAGAAATTAATTGATAAATCTGTCTCAATGTCTGAAATTCAAATTCAGATTAACAAATTAAAACCTAACAAGGCACCAGGTAATGGTGGAATCATAATAGAACTCTGCAAGTTACTTCCTAGAAAAGCCTTACACATATTACACAAACTTTTTTCTTAACAAAAAGTTCCTTCCTCCTTGAAATATACTCTTATCTCCTCAATTATAAAAACTAACAAAGATACAACTGAATATTTTTCCTACAGACCAATTTCACTTCTAAATGTAGATTATAAATTATTCATGGCAATTCATGCTAATAGATTAAAATGTATTCTCCCTTCCATGATTAATGAGGATCAAACTGGTTTTATTCAAAAGAGAAATACTTATGACAATATCAAAAGAATAATCACAGTAATTGGCTATGTAAACAAAACAAATGAAAATCTAATATTAATGATTCTAGACATTAATAGTGCTTTTGACTCTGTGAATTGGAAATATCTTTTGTTAGTCTTACAGGAATGTAATTTTTCAAGTAATTTTATACATCTTATAAATGCATCTTATAAATCTTCTTTATGACAATTGTTTTGCATATATTAAAATGGTACTTTTACACAAATGTTGAAGTGAACTAAACAGGGATGTCCTCTTTCATCTCTGCTTTTCATTCTAATTATGGAACCTTTTGCTAATTTTATTAGGTTAAATTTAGACATAAAAGGCATTAGCATAAATGTGAATTTGGTTTCTAAAATCCAATTATTTCCTGATTACATCCTTCTGATACTGGCAAATATTTACTGATGCTTCCACCATACCTGGATTAAATGATGTCATTTCTATAAAACCTCTGTTAGTCATGGAATGATTTTTATAAACAGTTTTTACAACTATCACAATATGTTATCTAGACTAATTGGTATATTTATATATATTTGTATGCATGTATTTTTAGTGGGTTGTTACATGATAATATACCAAAATATATATTATTATCATACATCATATTGTATGGGAAGATGTACTAAACAGCGTATGTAGGTAGGCTAGTTAGTATCTGTTTCAATTTTGACATATTTTTGTTGACATATCAAGTAGTTATTTAGGTTTATAGGGACACGCTTAGAGTATTGATTGAGTAGGGTCAATAAATGTTTTTATCTTCATTTATGTTATACGTCTTTAAATGTATTATTTTTAAATTGCGCTTTTGGTGCCAAATAAGTTATTTAAATGTCAACAGCTCTGTTTTATATTGTTCTGATGAAGCTTGCTGTGGAGCAGGTGAAAGCGCTTAACCGTTAACCGTTGGTTTTGTTACAATAAAACCAGTTTTATTCACTGTTGACCATTGTCAATGATTATTCAACATCTGGTTGCTGCTATTTTTATGGAGTTCAGCATCTCAAGACACGGAGGTGATAAGCGTTCCTTCCTGGTTGTTGGATTTACTAGTTTATAGAACGTTTATTCTTTATTGTATCCTTCTGACACTGAGTGACAGTGATAGTTCCCTTTCTGCTGTTTTAATGCAATGGATGAGTTCAAAAAATCTGGTCTCTTCTTTAATGATAACAAAACAAAAATATTACCCATAAATGCCTATATTGATAGGATAAATGATACATTTATGAAATCCATTGGCAAAGAGAGAAAAGTGAACTATTAGAGTAATTATAACAGTTAACATTAATATAATAAATTACTATCAGTATAATCAGTATAAAGAATCTAATGAATAAATGGAACAAATTATTCTTGACAATGGAAATAACTATTTTACCAAAATTCTTATATGTTATTCAATCATTATCTTTACCTTCATCTAAAACATGCATTAAAGAATTTAACACATTAATTTAACAATTCTTTGGTTCCCTAACAAATCGCAAATTGCTTTAAATCATCATATAAGGAGCATGACAGCAGGAAGGCTTGGACTGCCAGATGTATAATTATATTCTTTATCATCAATTATAAAAACAATATCTCTTTGGATAAATAATATTTACACAGCCAGGTGGAGAGAGTTTCTAGGATGCCTTTCCATAAAATTTAAACATAACATAAACTGTAATCATAATCTTATACTACACAATAGTTTACATTGGTCACTAAAAGATTACTTTTCAGAAAGGCATCACCAGAGAACTGACTTTTATTTTATTTATACTATATTAAATACCTTTAAAAACTTAATTTATAGAAATCCAACATATAAGGCATGAATTTTTCTTCTTTTCCCTAGAGCATACACACAATTAATATTTTCACTTCAAAGTTAGACACAATGATTGCATTTAAAGAAAAAAATGGTATATTGGTTTCAGTTAATGAATAACGAAAATTGCATTCTGTTGATAATATTATAAGTAAATATGATTTAAGCAAAGATATGTGGTTGGATGTATGATCTTGCACACAATATGTAGAAGGTAAAAATTAAGTTAATGTAACCAAGGGTAAGAGATCTTATCCCAAATTTAATTGAATTTTTAATACTATTAATACAACAAAACACACTGGGAGAGGGTCTCTTATCCAAATTTTATAGAGTGGTGAGAAAAGAAACAAAATGATGCAATGACAATTATTGGAACTATTTTACATACATTAAAATAGAACTCAAGATGAAGAGGATAAACAAATCATGTTTAATATATTTCAAACAGACAACTTTTTCTCTTAGATAGAAACTTTTTACTTGGAAATTCTTGCATAGATCTTTTTCACGCATCATAAAATTGAATTAATGTTTAAAAAGAAGCAAGTTTGTTGAAGATGTAAACAGGAGCTTAAAGCAGATTTGAAACACATTCTTTGATTTTGTTGTACTTACACCTTACTGGAATAATATTAATCTTTTTTGCAGGCTTTATGTGGCTTTGTTTTATCTAAATCATTAATTCTTTTCATAACCCTATTCCTGTTTGTGTTAAAAGAATTAAATACCCTCTTTTATGGTCCATTTCATCAACTACAAGGAAAGTTATAACCAACTCACAAATATTGCCACCAAAGTATGTCATCTAGAAATTATCACCCTTAAATCAAGGTCTACTAGAATCACCTCCTACTATAATATGTAGCCAAATTTCAAGGAACTGCTTAATAAGCTATACTCATATCAATTGTAATATATAGGCATTATTTGAGAATCTTCATTGTTAGTAGACACTCTTGTAAATAGTTGTTCTTGTTCATATTTTTTATGCTCACAAATTTCTAAATAAAATTATTGTCATGATCAATTTGTTTTGTTAAAATCTAATGAAAACTTAAAAAAAAAGAAAAAGAGGAAAAGAAAGATAGGAAATAATATGAAGGGTAATTACCTTGATGTAGAATGCATCCAAGTCTCTTTGAATATTAACAAGTTAGGAAAGAACATATGAGGTTAATGATGATCAAGTAATAATGTAAACTAAACTAGTTGTTATTAGAATTTAAATAAAAAATCACTTTTCTTTCAACTTCTTCTTTCATTCATTAGCTTTCCAATTATTTCTTTCTGCATGTCTTTTCAAGGGATGTTGTTCCAATCCATTTTTCCTATTTGATTTATTATATTTTTTTATCTCAAGAATGCCATGTGGCATTGTCTGTCTCCTCAAACAGTTTGGTTTCATCTATAAGAAATATTTTAAGTCTGGCAGAGAAAAGCAAATGAACTTTGATCTATTTTTTCTTTAATTAGTTTATCAAAGATAGAAAGCTCTTTCTCTTGGGCATCAATGTAGAAGAATAGTAGTTGTCAATCTTGTTATTTTATCATCCACCTTGATGGGAGATTTTGTCTAGGTTGTTTTTAGAAATAAGTCTTTATCCAGTGAATGAAAAAAACATACAATAGTAGATCTCAGAAGTGGATTATTCTTAGTGGAGCATGAAACAAGAGACCTATGAGCTCTCCTGATTCCATAGCTACAGGTAAATCAAGAATTTCAGGGAGCCAGGATGATAAGAAGTTTGTCATACTTCCCCTTCTATTTTCTCAGGCAAACCAAAGATACTAATATTGTTTCTCTGAGATCTGTTTTGCAAGGCATTTATTTTGTTCAAATGCATTGTATTCTGTTTCAATAAATATTCAGTGTCATTTTCTTCTTCTGTTAATCTCCCTTTTGTATCATTTAAGGCATCTTCTATCCTTGATATTCGTCATTTCTGCTGATTAAGAGATTTTTGCATTTGTCCCATTTGTTTTGAGCACCTTTTTTTAAAATTGTCACGCTTATTGTCCATTTTGTCCAGTTTCAAAGAAAGCTCCTGAATATTGGTTATGACAGTCTGAAAGTCTATTTTCAAGGATGAGTTCTGAAAGCTTACTTTTGTGTGACTCATTCTCTATGATGAATGAAGAGATTTTTCGTCAAATGTTTGACAGGAAAATAATGGTATGCATAAATAATTTTTGCAGTTATCATTCAGAACAACTTGAAGTAATGTTTTTTGATTAAAAACCCTTGTAGGATAACAAATAAATATAATTTACTGTCAGAAATAGAATAAAATAGCAGAGCAGGAACAATCTGCTGCTAGCATGTCAATATCCTGGCCATGCCCCCCCCCCCCCATTTACAGATTCTTGAGTTGAGAAATGAAGCCCAGAGGAGTGGTGATAGTACTTGAAAGGTTTGCCTGAAAGTAGTTGTTTGGGGTCTATCCCTGAAGCCCGGGAAGGTTAAAGTTTGTCATTCTGTAGGCTTAAGAATGTATTGCGCAGTTATTTGAAGTGCTTGCTTGAAACTGAATTTTTAAAGTACAGTTTTGTTTTGGACCAGTTTAGGGTTGAGCACTTTATGTTCAGTGACAACTGCAGAAATATTTAATTGAAATGCTGATTTTGTTTTCCCTTGATGTTATTCCTCTCATGTTGGCAAAAATATGAACTTTTCATTTCCTTTGTAAGTAACCCTGTTTACATCTGAAGAACTGTTATTTATTTGTGAACTTATTTATTTTTTTACTACTATGTACTAGATTGATGGATTGCAATAGGCAGAAGATTTCTTTCTTTTTTAATTATGACATTTCAGCTTTCTTTGCTTGAGTTTTTTTTTTGAGCACCAGAGCATAAGGAATGCAAGCTCTGCCTGAGTATCAAACAGTGACTGACTGCTTAAACAAAGTAAGCTTCCAGAGTGAATGTTATCTTTTAATGTGGCAGGTGGAGCCTGTGCTATATTACATGAGAAGCTGTCTGATCAGTCATGGGAAATGCCCATATGGAGATTTATTCTGGTCAAAAGATCTTTGTGGCACCAAAATGCTTGTTCTGAGGCACTGTTGGAAACCTTTGTGCTGTAAATACAGGGATTTATTGTGGAAAAGACCCCTCATAACAGTGAGAAGAGGATTTCTTTAAAAAGTGCACCCTTTTTATGCTGATGAAGCCAAAGCTTGTGTTTACAGAAATGTAGCTGCTGGATTTTGATCAAAATTAGTTGAGGTGCTCATGTGCTCAAAAAAGGTTTTATTGATATCTACTATGGCCTTCAAACAGCTTTTCAAGACAGATGTACAGCCACTGACCAACATTTGCATAGCCTGCAGAAAGAAATATCCATATTAGTGACAAAGCCTCATACCTCACCTATAATAACAAATGCCTGCTTCACTCTAGAGTAACACAGGAAGGAGGTTCATATGGAGGCTTACCTGATCATGTTCAAATGACATGCAGCTAGATAAACCTAGCCCCAAATGTCCTTCCACTTAGTCAGGTCTGCACAGAAGACATATTTGGGTCTAGAGGATGCTAATCCACACAACAGTACCAGATACTGAGACAAGAAATTTTTGCAATGGCTGACGTCTCACCCGAGACATAGTACCTTAAGTTTCACAACTAGTCATTTGGCATTTAAAGACAGGTAAGATCAGAAATGGCTGATGCAATGTTTATTTTGAAATTTTAGCTAGAGTTTCATGTAAATGATGTTATTAAGATTTCAGAAATCTTGGTAGTAGATGCATTGTAAGGTCATTTCACTCCATGGTGTCTTAAGAAAATTGATATACCAGAGTAATCCTACATTTTCTGAATAGCAGTTGTTAAGTTTGAACATCTGCTCTTAACTAACAGTGCAAATCTGAAGTCAAACTTGCATGCATCAAGGACTAACACTAATCCTTCACCTAAGTATGTTTCTTTGCCTGCAGACAAAACCTGCTATCATCTGAGCTGGGTTGTTTATATGTTTTAGAAAAGGGCATATAGCAAGATACTACCCAGTCACTGACAGCTGTATTATGATTGTAAAAACTATTAATATTAGTCAACAGGCTATGTCTGAAAGCATGCTTATGGAATGTGATAATGATAAAAATGTAATTGCTTGAAGTGTAAAATATGTCTTTTGTTGCAGTTTTGTTACTAAATGTTTCAAGTGTATTAGTGTGAAAGATGGAAAAGTAATGTGTAGTCTGTTGCACTGAAGGACAATGATGATTACACTAGACACAAAATGTTTGTAAACATAAAGCAATAATTAAACAGAAAACTAAAGTAATATGTATACAGGGAAACAGTAAGGAGTACCATATAATACAAGTATAAATACAAACCCTTTTAGGCAAACTATTAAACCCAACAGCTCTGATGCCTAACTTAACACATGATGTGATAATTAGCCAAGACTTTACCCAAATCAAAAGAACTAAGCAAGATATGCGAGGAGTTTGACAGAATACATTGCCAAAAGTATCTAACTCTACTAATGAAAAAGTTGTAGGGCCAGAAGATACAAATATTGCTGAGATTCATCCCTAGGTTGAAGTGTTAGATGTATCGATACTGAGTCTTGCTAAAATATTTTGGCAATTAAAGCAGTAATAGAAGTCAGTGTAGGGACTGATAGGGAAGGTGAGCCTTACCAGAAGACTTGACAGTTAAAATAATAAAAGAGGTCATAGTGAAAATTTAGAGGAAGTGACACAATTAAGATTACACTAAAAGAAGTAGATATAGAATCTGAGGAAGGTACAGATGAATAGCATACTGAATGAACATGGAAGGGGAAATCTTAACAGAGTCATACGTTTCTCCTTGCTACACCAAAGCAGACAGACAGCGAAAACCAACTCAGGTCTCTATGTGTAAAGGATGCCAGGAAAACACTAAAGAAGAGAGGGAGAACCTACCAGTACCCCTGGGAGGAGGCAATTGCTTTTGTGAATTGCCTTTTTTAGAAGATGAACTAGGTGGAGGGGAGGAGCCAGTACCTGTATTTATAAGAGACGATCTCATGGAATCCATTGCATACCAGAAAACTGATTAAATTAATGCTGACTTAGTTGGTCTAAAGATTAGCCATGACAATTTCAAAAATGCCAAGTGGGAAGATAATGCAATCAGTATAACTAGAAAGAATATACTAAGAGCAGATGGGGAACCAAAGGAGAAAAAAGACCACTTCATATCTTTATTTTGAGCAAAGAAACAACTTACTTTACAGGGTAGTCAAGGAGAAAGAACAGAGATTGAACCATTTATTAGTTCCAATACATTTTACAACAGTTACAATGAAGTCAATGGGTTCAAGAACCTAGGCAGTCAGACAGTTTCCTGTGGTACATTTGGTTGTAGACACATGACTGAAGTCACATTCAGCTGTACAGAAATATGACTGTTGTGATATCCCAGTTGGCAAAGAGAATCACATACTGAAAATCAACAAAACATCTAACTAGAAATCACAAATAACATGGGAATTCCACCTCAATGTCTCCCGATATTCTTTATTCACCAAATAATCATGCCACGTCACAGACAGACTAAGCTCCTTCATCCCATTCAATCCACAGAGCTTCTTCAGAGTAATGACATAGTCCACACACTGCCATGCCCACAGATTTAACGGCCGGGTGCATGGGGGCAGAAGAAGTAATGAGCATTGTGCTCAGTGTATGGTACATGTTTATGTAACTACATATCGAAGTGTGCTACAGCATGTAGGAAATACTGCATGCTACTCTAGTCACATTTATGCTTCAGTATACATTTTAGTTAATGTTCCCTAGACACTGTGAGTAGTGGTCCACACTCAACAATTACAAGGGCACTGCCCATTGTGCACTGCATTTTTACTGCCATTGATGAGCACTGGCCAGCCTGCTGCTGATGCATGCCACACTGCCTGCTGTCTCATGTTGCTTTGGTTGCCATGGACATTATTTTCCCACTGTGCATTTGGTTATTGATGTCATGGTCATGGCACCACATTCTTCTCTTTTCTCACAGGGAATTTGCAGCAGCCCTAGGGAAATGTTACACTGCCTAGGCATCTGAATCTGAAATCAGAACATGGGCAAATTTCTGAGTGGTCATTTAGAGCTGGATAACACAACATTTAGGGTTTTAGTTAGCTTTAATATGCCAAGTATTATGAGTGACATACTTTCCTTGCCTATGGAAAAACTGTATTTTCCATACCAGATAGACTCTTTCACTATGATTTCTGCCATTTGGTGTCCACAGAGAATCCACAACATTGCAGAGGATAACGGACAAAATTCATACAGGTATAGGTGTGTAGGTAGAGTGACATTTCCATGTGGTACATTTGGTTTGGGTCAGATGGCTGATGTGATATTCAGCTGCAGAGAAATATGGCTGTTGTGAATTCCCTGTGGGAAAAGAGAATAATGTGGTGCCACAGCTTTACTCCAGAGAAAGGACAGATAGCTTTTTGTCCAACAATCACCTCATCCCTCCTGAGTGACCATCTGGTTCTTGGGTCTCAGGCAGTGAAAGTGGAAGCTGCAGTTATTTGTCATTAAGCCAGATGACACTCTCCATTTTTAATTTCAGTTTTAATTTCAAGTTATATCATACTTAGCTCAGTGATCAGGGAGCAGAATAGTTTAACAGTATGATTTTGACACACACAGAAAGGGCTTCATCATAATATGAGGCATGCCCTGAGTATCTCTACCTGAAATATACCTAGAAATAGTAAATGTCACTATGTTTACAGTACATATAAAGCAAACTGTGCTTGGAGAGGTCATGCCTATAAAGTACTAAGCCCTATGTAAAACATCTGATATGCTCACACCAGAAAATAAAAGTGCTAAACATCATACATTTGGTCTGTTAATCTCAAGGTTTAAAAATGTAGCCAGAGTTAAAATTAGTGATATGGCCATTATGTGGAAGCAAAATAAAAGTCCTACTGAAGGTAATACTAAAGTATGCAAAAACTGAAAAAACAGCAGGCTGGAAACAATGTTTGCCGAGAGAAGTTACCCTTCAAGGAAGGAGCCATCTATGCAGATAATGAATGACAGTGACATTAAGTGGGGAGTTAGTAGGCTTTGTTTCAACTCATCAGCAGCTGGTGATCTTATTTATTTGTTTACATTTCTTTTTCAGGTAAGTGAACTGGTTCTAAGACCCTCTTCAGCCATGACACAGGGTCTGACAACAAGAATTCATTTTGTACTATATTAAACTCCAATCTAACCAATCTAAAAGCTCAAAACACATCTGGAACTCCATTAATTCTCTTCTCAACCCAGGTACCAAAAGCAACCCCTGCCCTGACACCAGCAAATCTGACCCTGAAAAAGCCTCTCTATTCAACCCCTTCTTCACTAACTCCATAGCTGAACTGATCAAAACCTTCACTAACAATAACCCCTCCCCTCAGTCCACCACCTACAACATCCTCTGCCCCCAACCCTCTGCCTATATTCAACCTTAAACCCATCTCAACATCCTATATAAAAAAATTCCTCTCCAAATTAAAACCTTACTCCATTGCCCCTGACAATATCCCATCCTCCTTCCTAAAAATAGCCGTTGATGGTATCGCTCTCCCCATTAGCATCCTGATCAATAGATCCATGCTAGAATCTTATGTTCCCAAACTATGGCACACTGCCTTCATTTTACCTCTCCATAAAGGAGGCAAAAACAATAACATCTCCAACTTCCGCCCCATAGCCATCCTCTCCCCAATTTCCAAACTACTAGAAAAATGCATTCACATTCAACTCATGCCATTCTTAGCCAATAACCAACTAATCACTCCAACCCAACACGGCTTCCATCCAGGCCATAGTACAACCACTGCACTTCTCTCCTTCCTAGAGACAATAAATTTTACCTGGGACTCTGGAAAAATAGTTTCTACTGTTCTTCTAGATCTGTCCAAGGCATTCGATACCATCTCCCACACCCATCACCTAAACCATCTCTCTGACCTTAATCTCTCCCAGAATACCTTATCCTGGTTCCCTAGCTACCTCTCCAATAGATCTCAAGCTATAAAATGGGGGACAGGCATCTCAACCTTCCTTTCCACCTTCACTGGAGTTCCCCAGGGATCCATACTCAGTCCAATGCTGTTTAACATCTTTATTAACAATTTCCACAAAGCCATACTCAGTACTAAAATTGTATAATATGCAGATGATTCCACATTAATCTGCAGTGCCTCCAACCTCCCAGAGCTTCAGACAATAACCCAAGCTGCTTTCACCACCACTGAAAATTGGATGCTTCAGTGTCACCTCTCACTAAATGCCAATAAATCCAAAATACTATTATTCTCTCCCTCAAAAGCTTCCCCTTTTGATAAAAACTCATTCCAAATCATTAGCCAAAACAACTCGACTATAGAGGTTGTTCTCTTTGCCAAACTACTCGGGGTCACTATTGATGAACACCTGAATTTCGACACTCACATCCAGCAAAACATTAAGAAAACCCATATAAAACTTGGTAATCTATACAGGAACATCCAATTTCTCTCTCCTTCCACCAGACAAACGCTTGCCACTACCTATCTACTCCCCTCACTAATGTATGATGCTCCTCTATTAACTAACTTATCTGCCACACTCACTTCAAAATTGGAGTTTGTTATAATAAGATTTCTAAATTTGTCACCAAAGCCAAATACTCCTCCCATCACTGTATTGCCCTTAATTTGCTTCACTGGCTTGAACTCTCCAACCATCCGGACTATCTTCAGATTACTACAGCCCACAAACTAATTTTTTCAATCCTCTAAGTGCCCTGCACTATCCAGCATCCTTCTACCCTACACCCCTCAGAGAACTCTCAGATCTACTCACAAAAACCTAATTTGTGTCCGAAAACCTATTCGCCCTGCTGGTCAACTCCTGCTATCCTTTTCCTTAGCAAAAAAATGGAATTCTCTTCCTTCCTCTCTAAGGACCTGTGCAAACTTTGAAAACTTTAAATCTCAGTTACATTCCTACCTTTACTCTAACAAAAAATGCAACTGCATTCTCCCCACCTAGTCCTATAAGTCTCTCTCCACATCTAAACCCCTCTCCAGCTATGATTACTAGCCTCTCTAGCTATGATCTATAGGCTACCACACACATGTACATATTGCAAATATCAAATTTGTAACATGTACCTTAGAAATTACACATGCTCTCTAACATGAAATGTAACCATAAATTCTTCATTAATAATATTGTGTCTGTATTTAAAGGTAACATGTACCTTAGAAATTACACCTACTCTCTAACATGAAATATAACTGTAAGTTGTTCATTAATAATATTGTGTCTGTATCTAAAGGTAACATGTACCTAAGAAATTACACCTGCTCTCTAGCATGAAACATAATTGTAAATTGTATTTCTTTCCTATATTGTATCTGTATCTAAACTTTATAACATGGAGCTTTTCTCCCCGGGCCTGCACTGAAAATGGGCTCCCTGGGCCCAATGGACATCCCCGGTCATCAAACTGGGAAATAAATAATAAATAAATAACTAAAATAAATTCTATGTTGCGCAACATATAAACAAAGATATAGCATCTAATCCAAGGAAGTCGTTGTTCCACTGTATGCAGCATTCATCAAACCTATTATTGAGTACAATGCCTGCTTTGGTATGTACCTAACCAGGCATATCCAACAACTAGAATGTCCACAGAGGTTCCTCACTAAAAGAATACAGGGCATAAGTAATATGTCCTATGCAGACTGCGTCAAGGCCCTATCCCTGTATTTTGTCTCCTACAGGCTCTTGAAGGGAGATCTATGCCTGGCATACAGGGCATTGTCAGACCCCAATCTGATGGACCTCCTGCATATCCACAACACAAACAGTACCAGAATTACTCATTCTAAAGGCTTAAACCCTGCCTGTGATATAAATAGGGCCTGCTGGAGAGATAGGTATATATCCGAGAGAGACTACCCCGTCTATGCAACAGGCTCCCCATCCATGTGAAGCAGAGGTCCTCCCTAATCCAATTCAAGTGCAGCTTGGACAATTGGATGGGAAACCAGAAATTCATCCCTGGTCTGGCACCTGTGTCTCTGATGTAAACAGGTAACCTGTAAATGGTTCATCTCCCAGGCCTATGCTTACACTTATGAAGGGTATCAGAACTCATCAGAGATTTGCGATTGCATGGCTAGGCTTAAAAACTGCCCTTGTGGTAGTTAGCCTAGTAAACACCTATGAACCTATGAACGGAACTTATGTGTAATGTAACAGTGTTAAAGCCTAGAAGCTTGTGTGCAGATCTATTTTTTGACCAAATTAAAGGTTAGACATGAGAATATAGGAAAGTGGTGAAATGGGGGAAGAAAAGCAGGGGCAGAACATAAAGTAAAAATTAAGGAATGAGCACGATGGAACTGGGAAAAGAGAGATTTTTTTTCTTGGTTCATGTGCCCATTTAATAAACATATACACACAAATCACACACACACACACACACACACACACACACACACACACACACACGCACACACACACACACACACACACACACACATATATATATATATATATATATATATATATATATATATATATATATATATATATATATATATATGCACATATATCAGGAGAAGATAACCTGGGGAACGTAGTAAGGGAAATAAATAAAAGGTAAGAAGATTACTGTAAGGAGCACGGGGAAGACAGACAAGACTTGGGAGGTGCTGACATGATCAGGAATAGGGAAGACAATAGAAAAAGAGGCATTAGATACTCAGAGAAAAGGCAACAGTGATGGGGAGGACAAAACAACAACTGAGGCATGTATACACAAAAAGGGTGGGATCACCAAGGTGGCTGATAGAATAAAGTACACAGCTGCACTCATGCCAACCATGACCAAGTAGGAAATTATTCCCTGCCCTGGGCTCTCACACCATTGGGGTGTGGCTCTCATGTTAACTCCAATACAAGGTAGGGAAATGTATTTCCATGAGCCAGCAGAGGAAAGTGTCAAGGTGGTCAATTCAGACATTGATGCCACTCACTGATAATGTCTCCCACATCTCCAGCAACTGACACATGTTTGTTGTTGCCTGCTGTAGGTGTTACTGCAGCACCTTCCTGAGCAAGACCTGTGGCAGCTGTTGCTGCTGCTGCCATGGGGAGAGTGAGGGGGTGGAGATGACAGTGGCAGCTGGTGACACTGTTGACTGTGGTGCTGGTGGCAGTGGTGTAGTAGCTACCAGAGATGGCATGACAGGCCTGGATAGTAGCAGGGGTGCAGGTGCATAAGAATTTAAAAGAAATGAAGAGAAATAGAGAAGAAAAAAAAACATAATTGTTTATAATGGAAAGGGTAATGAGAAAGAGGATGGGGAGAAAAAAGTACAAATACAGTGAAAAAATGAAGGTAAAGTATCTGAATGTGACTTCTTTACCTGTACTGTAATGTAAATGTCATCAAACATCCACTACATACTAATAATGATATGTCAGTGACTAACCCATCAGGGATTGGAATCCACAGCCTTTATCATCTCTAACCTCAAAGGCACTGTGATTACATGGTGAGCTACATAGAAAGTCTAAAAGAAACACATCTGCAGTGAAACACATAATAAGGGTGTATACCAAACATTTGAAGAGTAAAAGAGGCAACAATATCCAACATCTAGGAGACTGCAGCCTACGGCCTTTATCACCTATAATTTCAAAGGCACTGCACTTTAGTCAATAAAAAGGCTGTAGGAAATCACACACTTGCAGAATGAAAGAGACAATAATATCGACCTCCTAGGGGACTTGAAACCACAACCTAAACTTCATCACCTGCATCCCCCAA
The DNA here is from genome assembly GCF_019279795.1 of Protopterus annectens. Lineage (NCBI taxonomy): Eukaryota > Metazoa > Chordata > Ceratodontiformes > Protopteridae > Protopterus > Protopterus annectens. Next base: position 153,812,641 of record NC_056729.1, on the reverse strand, counting down.
GGAGAGGCATTTAAATGCAGCAGTTAGAGAAAAGCCTCCAGAAAAGCATGCACTAGCAGAATGAAAGCATCATCCATGTACACCTGCTAAGAGACTTGAATCCCCCACCTTCCTGACCTGTAATTTCAAAGAGAATGCATTCTCATGGTGAGCTACATCAACAGGCTAAGAAATGACTCCCCTGAAATACTCACTGATGCTTTGTATCAAAAGATGTAGAGAAACTAACGCAGTACCAGTGGGACTAAGGAGGCAGACTGAACCCACTGTCTGTATTATATAAGAATGGCAGTGCTACAACATATTAAGCTATAAGTATTAATGCATTACAGTCTGCAACTACTGACATCTATATAGTAAAATCCTATATGGCTCCCATTCAATAGTGGATATGCCAACTAAGTGCAAATACTGTCTATAGCAAGGTATATCATCTATTTACCTCTATGCTGAATTTTCCTTATATGGACATTTGCATTTCTTAACATACCTATTGCACTGGCAGTAACTGATTAGCCTAGCATTTTAACAGACATAACATTATAGGATAGATCCTAAACAACATAACTTGCTTGGATGATAAGAGTTTAGTCCTCGGCTTACTGCGCGATTGGCAACCTACAGTATATCAGCCAATCCACAGCCCAGTCCTTCAAATGAAGAGCCAGAAAACACTAAACCCAAATGCCTTTCTATACCTGCATTTCATTATAAAGAAGAGATCTGGATTATCATGCCCCCCCAACACTTTGTGCCTGAGGCAAATCCCCCCTTAGCCTCGCTCTTGCTATGGTTCTGCTCACCCTGGCTATCCCTGAGGCACTCAGTCCTCCTCCTGTGCAGCTGTGCATTTTGTTCAGGGGCTATGGAGAAATAAATGGAAGTCCATTAGATGTTACTACCAGTATCTGTCATGTAACATGACAGATACTGGAAGTCTGCAAGTGGGGGCTTAAGCCATAGCTTGCCCAAAGTACATAGTTGGTGGCTGTCCCTCACCTCTGCTTCCCATCAACCCAGGAGGTCAGGAATTCTATGTTTTACATCACTATAATGGTGGTGTCATTGGTCATCATTACCAGGTATACCTATATCAAGTGTAACACCCTGTGCCAGGCTGTTTCATGCCTTTGCCTTGTATTGTGTACTTTGGTACTGCTCATCAAGGAAACTCAGCCTCTGATCCTGGTGGTTTTGGTGGAGGAAATGTTTTTATTCTTCAGGACACCTCCTTTGTGATCTAAATTCCTTTTCTAAAGTCATAGCTGGCAAAGTAATGTTTTCCTAAGAGAAGTGCTTCAAACTTATAGTCACACCCATATTAGCATCTGCCAACTGTTGCACAATGAGGGGCAACTTACTTGCATGACAAGTGGTGGAAAGGCCCAATATATCTAATGCATGACAGTAGTTGAACATAATAGTGGGAGGAGTGACAGACAGCACCCTAGCCCCTAGAAATACAGTGTGCAGTTGCAATGCTCATGATTTATCCTCACACATCAACAGTCTCCTGTATGACACTTCATGCACATAAGCACCAAGAATGGGAAGTGATTTGGAAGCCTTAGAGGGCCATGAGTGAAGTGTGATGATCTATTTTTGACCAGATTAAAGGGTGGAAATGGGAGTATGCAAAAGAGAAGCAAAAGATAGAACAGAGGGTGAAAAACCAAGGGATGAGCAGGATGGGGAGGTGTGAGATACATTTCTTTTGCAGGAAAGGTGCCCATTTGTCATGCATGAAGAAAAAGCAAGTTGAGGAAGAAAGTAATGGAAGTAAAATGTAGGTAAGAGGGTTAGGGTAGGTATCAGGGGTAAATAGACAAGTCTGACAGGAGGTTTGGGAACACGATAAGGAAGGGGAACACAATGGTGAAGGAGACATCAGACAGAGGAAAGATCATTTTGAGGAGTAGATTGTACAACACACAGGGGTGGGCATAGACACAAAAGGGAGATGAACACCAGTTTGAGGCACGGGATAGAGTTCTGCAGCTGCTGTCCATGACAGCTGCAATTCAGTGGGAGTTTACTCACCACCCTGGGTACCACCACCACTGGGCCTTGTTTCAGATGGTGAGGGAAGTGCTGGACAGGTATGTATCTCAATGAGTTGCTGGAGTAGGTTCTCTATGTAGTAGATTTGGACATCAAACCTCCTATAGATTGTCTCTCCCATAATGTCTGTCAGCTGTTGATGGGTGATAAAGGTGTCTTCACTGGCACTGCTATTGATGGATACAGCAGTTCCAGCATCCAGAGCAGGGCGACCTGTAGTGGGTCAAGCAGGTAGGGCAGGAGGTGTGGAGGTGACTATAGAAGCCTGGGACTCAGATATGGGTGCTTCTGGTGGTGGTGGTTGTGGTGAAACTGCTGCAGCGACATTGGGGCAGACCTTGCCTGAGGGACAGATGTAGGTCTAGACATTGCTATAGGTAATAAAATAAATGTAGAGAAATAAAATAATAAATAAAATAACTGCGTGTAATAGAAAAGAATGGCATATAGGGTAGGGAACAGAAAATGTACATACATTGAAAAATTGAAGTAGATATATATTTTTGCAATGATAAAGCCAGATGTGGCATGCTTGAATGAACAACAAACACCCTTCTCAAATTGCCAGACTCTTAGCATATGCAAGCAAGAGGGAAAGTTGAAATCCAGGCCATCAACACCTGCCTTCTGAAAGACCATGGTTTAATGCATTTTCCTAATAGGACATGCAACAAAAAGCTGTAGTCCAACACACAGGAATGGAATGTCTGAGACATATATATATATATATATATATATATATATATATATATATATATATACATAGATAAAAACAATGGTAAGCATGCATTACTCTCACTGGCACGATAATAGAAAGAAAAAAATATTGACAAAGACTGTGTGTGAGACAAATGTCTACAAAAAATAACCAGTAGCTCATACATATTTTTCACTTGTAATCTTGTAGATACTATAATAAAGCAGGCACCTTAAATTAAAACATATACTAGGATATACCTATGGGGGAGGTACATACTTGAACCCATAAGCATCATCACAACGCAATGAGTACAGCCTTAATATCCTGCCGCACTTGTCTAAGTACATGGTAAGATGCACTCGCACCCACACACACACACACACACACACACACACACACACACACACACACACACACACACACACACACACACACACACACACACACATTCACTCATACTACTAACATCCAGCATTCTTACTGCTTTCTCTGAACTATGGAAATTAGCACAAATCTGACAGTGATGTATAAAAGCTACATGCATGAGACTGTATCTGTATTACCTTTAATATTAAAACCTACACATTAAGAAGGAAGTATACTTACCCAGCAGTCTCTTGGGTGCTCTAATCTCTTCCTAGGCACCTACCTGTTTCCAGCAATAGCTTCAGAGGCTATAGAGCTATGGAAAGAAAAACAACTATGTGTGAGATCTGTGGATGGCTCACACTCAGGTTGTATGTGCAGCTAACAAAAGTTTTACTTGCAGTACATAGGTTATGCCTGTTATCTAACTTTAGCCTCCCGTTGGCCTAGGCTGTCTGGATTGTGTCACCTCATTAGACTATAATGGTAATGTCACTGTTTTCCCATGCATGGTATGCCAGTGGCTCAGGTGACAGCTTGGGCTAAACTATTCCAGGCTTCAGTCTTATGCTGAGGCCCTTGATAGCACTGCTGCAGGAGCATCTGGATGTAATTCTTATGGAGGAAGTGGTGAAAGATTTTTTTCTCCTCCACACTCCACCTCTGAAGTCTAATCGTAGAATCATAGGAAGTTACTAGGCTATTGGCCCTGAGGCCCTTACAAACCTAGCCAAGAATTTAGCCCATGTTCCAACCAGTCAGCACCCTATGCCCCTGTCCAGCAGGGACATAGGTGGAATCCCAGTGGTGTATTTTCTGTTCCCCATCCAGGTATCTAGGTTGCGCTTAAAAAGGTTTCATGAGATACTCTGCTTTACGTGGAGAGGGAGTCTATTCCACAGAAGGGGGAGTCTCTGGGACAAAAATCTGTCCCACCAACAAGTCCTATTGATGTCCCAGACCAGGTTGAGGTCTTGTGTGCAGGTTACTTGAGTGGAGCTTGACTTGCGGATATGCAGCAGTCCTATCAGGGCAGGGTCTGAGATTGCTTTGTAAGCCAGACATAAGTCACCTCCGAGGAGTCTGTAGGAGACTGAGTAGAGGGACAGGGCTTTTACCCTATCTGTGTAGGGTAGATGTTTGAGGCCCTGGATTCTCTGGGTGATGAATCTCTGTGGTCTCTCCAGCTGCTGCATGTGCTTCGTGAGGTACATTCCAAAATGGGCATTGTATTCAATAACTGGTCTTATATGGGAAGAATACAGGGATGTTATGACCACCTTGTCCTTGGAGGAGATACCCTTACTAATAGAAACATTATGCTCTCCTTCTCCAGCATTGTATGTCACCATGAAAACTCACAGGAACAAATGGAAGAAAATTCATGCCCAAAATTATTCTTATGTCTACCATCTGCCTTGCAATGACAGGTGTCCATGAGTAGCTTGTTTGCTTGGCAGTTAGTGGGCTAAGATAATGTATGTACTGCATTATAATGGTTCAGAATGCCACTTAGATTCATAGGTTTGTATGTGTGCACAAGACTAATGACCACAAGGTCTTTTTAAGCTTAGCCATGCATCCTAAATCTCTGACAAGTTCTGGTACCCTTGATAAGTGTAAGCAGGGTTTGGGAGATGAAACATTTCCAAGCAGGAGCCTGGGTGATGAACCCTTTACAGGATGCCTGTGTCCACTAGAGACATAGGTGTTAAAACAAGGATGCATTTCCTGATCCCCATCCAGTTATTTGGGTTACCCTTAAATTGTGTTAGGGAGGAACTTTGCTTCACATGAGGGATCCCTGTTCCAGAGAAGGGAAGTCTATGTGATACATATTTGTCACTCCAGCTCCTATTTATATCATAGACAAGGTTTTGTCTTTAGAATGGATAATTCTGGTACTGTTGTTTTGTGGATATACAAGGGGTCCATCAGGATTGGGTCCGACAATGTATTGTATGGCAGGCATGGATCTCCCCTCAACAGCCTGTAGGAGACAGAATACAGGGATATGGGTTTGAGGGGGGTCTGCATAGGACATGTTACTTATGCCCTGTATTCTTTTAGTGAGGAACCTTTGTGGATGTTCCGACTGTTGGATGTACCTGGTTAGGTACATACCAAAGGGGGCACTGTACTCAATGACTGGTCTGATGACTGCTGAATTACAGTGGAACAATGACCTCTTTGGATGTAGATGCCATACCTTTGTTTATAAGTTGTACAATATAGAATGATTTACTTATTTCTACATACACATGATGGTCAAAGGCTAGATTTCTGTGTATGTGTGTCCCAAAGTCCCTGACTATTGGGCTGACTCTTAGGTGTGTGTGTTGTTATTATGATAGTTACCAGGAATGGATGACTTTCCAAAGGATACTATTATGCATTTCTTGGTATTTAGTTTTAGTCCATTGTTCTGACACAATTTATTTCTCTGTGTCTGCCCTTCCTGGAGAATATTAGTGTTGGTGGGGGATTCTATGACTAATCATAATTTACAATTGTCTACAAATTTGGACATGGCATTAAATGCTAAAAAGAGTGGTTCTAAGACTGATCCATGAGGCCATTTCTTTTGGAGATTTATGCATGAAAGTTTTCTTAATCCAGCCCTTTATTTATGGTGATTGATCTTTATACCATGCCAAAAATCATTTGGGTTTGCCAAGACTGGTAGTTGGAAATATTCTAATGTATTATGCATTAACCTCTGGTGTTTACTATTACTTGATATTTAAGTGCCCTTTACTAATTAAACTTACTTACATAAAAAATTTGTGCTTTCCAAGGAAGCCGGACTTTATCTGTATTATTCAGTTGTTGCTTTAATTCTGTAGGGCACCATAATTTTTTGGTCCTGCATCCTACGTTTCTCAAGTGCATACAGTTTATGTAATTTGCACTGGATGGGAGTAATCAGGTTATAAAAAGTGGACAGTGTGGAGGTGGGGGTCAGTGCAATTTTAGAGAGAGAGGTCCAGTTTATGTTTTGAAGTTCATGAAGTAATATGCATTCAGTGGATTCAGAGATGTCTCTTGTGAGCAGAATTTGAGGGGTAGTCTTTGATATATTTTTGGACAGTTGGATAGTGCTGGGTTCTGGTCCCTAATAGAGTCGGGATAATATTTAGGGAACATAACTTTTTAGAGTTGATTGTTAATATAATGTCTAATAGAGAAGTTATGATTAGTTTATCAAATGGGCTGAGATATATTGGTAACAACTTGGATTACTGTATAAGAATCTGACTGTCTAATTAATTGAGCTTTGTATTAGCCAAGCCTGTCAATATATAAGTCATCCAAGCATAATTAGATTGTGCTGCTTAGCATGTCCTAGCATATATTTAAAGGTTCTCCAGATAATATTGTTACGAGGGATGGTATATAAATTATTGCTCTAAGTACTTTAGCATGGCTTTCAAGAAAAAGTTGTTTGATAATCCAGTTTGGATCAATTTCAAACTATCACTCACTATTAGTTTAGGGATTAACTAGACTGTTAGCAACATTACTCCAACTCTCTTTTCCAGACCTGATGTGCTGTCTTTAAACTGTGTATAGTTTTTATTTAAAAAGTGTTGTGTCCAGCAATTGCCCTTAAGCCAAGTTTGCTCATGGCATTAACTTTAATTTTATTTAGTGTAGCCCAGAATTTAAACTGTGACCATTTATTACTCCAACAACCTGCATTCTTGTTTCCAATTAAGAGGTGTTTTTGTACCACTAAGCAGTTGTTATTTAAAAGCTGGGGTCCAAAGCTTATCTCAATATCTCTGGAATGTAAACTGATGATTCAGATAAGAATGGGACTCTGTTTAATAAACGTACTGGTAGCCTGCATTAGTGCCTGAGTAGTTTGAGTGTAGAATTAAAAGATCTTAGTTACAGGTAGGATATTGGAGCAATATTTATTCCACCAAGATTGAATACTAGTTTTGTGAATACACCCTTTAAAATCAATCTGAAGGTAAATCTGAAATGTATCCTTTTTAGGTAGGATAATAGACAAGAGAAATAAAGAGAAGCAGAAATGTCAGGGGGAAAAAACTAGATGTTTAGACATTATTTGATTTAGGAAGATGGTAAGAGCAGGAAGTGAGACGTAATAAAATAAATTAGAAGTAAGACTAAAAAAGCTAAAAGTTTGAAAGTTGGAGGAACCTGTTAATAGCAGTTGTTTTATTTTATATAAATGTGTGTTTGTCTGTGTTTTAAGTGTTGATTCAATAAAGCAGTTAAAAAACTCTTTTAATGAGCTAAAAAAGAATTTCCTAGTAAAAAATAATAATCAACTAATAGATAAAAACAGCCTTGATGAATTAGGAACTCTTATATCTATCCACCCCATAAAATAACAAAGTCCCTATCTGCCCAACATAGCAACAGCAAATAAATAACACCTAGTACTTGCTACAAACGGCAGGAGGATACCCTGCAAAATTTTGGCTCTTTGCCATGCATTCATTACAAATCAGACAATTCTCATCTGAATCATGGACAAATCCAGAAATAATCAGCCAGGGATATTAACATGTCTGTACTGTTAACTTGACTGCTTCGCATAATAAGTGAATATGAGTTAATATACATTTTTCTGAAGTAAATAAGTGTATTATAATTCTAATATTGTCATTATTTTTAAGTGCAATTCACCATATATTTCTCTCAAAAAAGTAATCTGGATTTTTGCAAAGACAAACTACATTTATGCATTAAATTTTAATTTGACACACCAGTCCTGTCATCCACATAATTAATATCCAGATTCTGGTCTGGATTTAGCTATAAGTAAACACATCCACAAATAATAAGAAGACAGGTGCCATTCAATGACACTTAAAATATTAGTATTGTTTTAACTTGAATCACTGACTGAATAAGAGAGTGCAAATTAATATACATTTTTCTGAAGCGAAGGAAATTTTTAATTTCTTTCTAATCATTGCAGTATATAAAGTGCAGTTCTTCACCACCTGTTTCTACAAAAAGGTGCTTGTGTAAAAAAGCCATTAAGCCAAATTACTACATTGATTTGCATTAGATTTTCATTTGATGTATCCACCAGTCCAATCAGCCCACTATACCTCTCTACTGTCCAGATTTCTGCAAGAAGTCTAGATTTCTAGATTTTCACCTTATTTTCCTTCTATTTTTGACAAAGCACTGGTGATTCAAGTCACCAAACAATAAGACATGTCCTATCTTTCAGAAAACACATTCTTACAAAACCTATTAATTCTATTCTGTCCCCTTTTTTGGCCTTTGTCCCACTACCATTATTGTGAAAACGGTCACTAAGTAATGACATACATTTCAATTTCAGACTTCAATTACATTCTTCAGAAAATGCATACCAACACAAATCCTAAGTTTATAAAATTAATATGCAAACTCTGTCCCTATTTTTTGGTCTTTGTTCCCCTTCCACCACCGTTATTGTGAAGTCAACTAAATAATACCATCCATTTGAGTTTCAGACTTCACATCCTTCAGAAAGTGCATGCTGAACACAAATCCTGTTATTCTAATAACTTTCTACATTTAGAAAAAGCAATATATTTTTTAAATCTGTCCTTATTTGTTAGCCTTTGAACTACTCCTACCCCATTATTTTGAAGACAACCACAAATAATGACGTGCATTTTACGTTAAGCTCGAGACTTCAATCATATATTTCAGAAAATGCATGCCAACACAAATCCTAAGTTTATAAAAACAATATTTAAAATCTGTCCCTTATTTTTTGACCTTTTCCTACTCCCACCACTATTACTGTAAAGTGTGAAGACAGATGGTCACTGCATAAATAATTGATGACAATACATTTTATCAGTTTCACTCTTTCAGATTTTAATTACACGATCCTTCAGAAAACGCATGCAAACATATAAATCCTAGGTTTAAAGCAATATTTAAAATCCGTCCCTATTTTTTGACCTTTGTTCTGCCACCACATATGTCTATATGTCACTAAATACAGACATCACATCATCACATCCTTCAGAAAATGCATGCTAACACAAATCTTGACTGTTATTCTAGCAACTTTTTAGCACTATTTAAAATTTAAAATCTGTCCCTAACATGGTAAATACATAAAATAAGTGATGATGACTAAGGCTTATCCCCTATTACAGTAAGCAAGTAGAGGTAGCCGGTAAAAAAAGAACTGAAGAAGCCAGGTACAGGAAGGAATGGTCACAGACTAGCAATCTGTGACTCTGGTCTCTTGTCTGAAGTGGGATAATCAGAGAAATGAGCAAACAAAGCCAGAAGCAACATGCCAAGACCTTTTATTTTTATTTTTTTAAGTTATGTTAGATTTGTAGTGTGTCCACAGCTAGTGATTTATTTAAAAAAATAAATCAACCAAAAACAAATTGCTTTACTCGCTCTGGGCTCTAAAAGCAAAAGTAAAGCACTACAATTGCCTTTGCTGCACCACCCCTGCACATATACAGAGAATCACAGATCTTTGTGGGGGGGGTGCACATGAATGATGATAAAAGTAAGCAGGAGGCATTCATGATGGAGTGTCCTGGATATCCATGTAGGACATTTTTTTTTTCACTTGTTTTCTGTCTACCTTAAAGGGAAATAAAAGATAAGTATATTATAAATAAAATAAAATATTTATTTCTTCAGCACAGATTACACCCTAGACAAGGCCAACCCACCCTTGCTATGCTTCTGGTTGTCTGTTCTTTACTATATATTAAAGGCTGAGAAACTTCATAACATGTGCTGACCAGCAGACAGTTAAGGAGTCTTGCTGAATGTTAATTGGCTCTCTGAGTCACAAGTTCTCTGTTTAAAAGTTAATGAGCAAAGAAAGTTCATTTCACTTGTTAATGGCTAGCACTTGCTATTTGGCAAGATTGTAAGAAATTATAATAAAAAGGAAATAAATATTCTCATGTCTGAAACACAGGAATTATATGTCTGTAACAAACTTGATCTCAAGAGACAAAATGACTGCACCTCATAATTTACTGTCAAAAATACAATGCATAAACCTGTTTCAATGTACTACAATATGCAGTTGAAGAAAACTAGATAGTGTTATTTGGCTGAAAATACATTTAAAAGTGTTTCTTGTAGCCTTAGTTTATGTGTGCAGTTTTAGTGATAAAATAAGTACACAGGAACTGTATATGTATGCTGGCACCTCCCCCACCCCAGAAATGTGACATTTATTTTGGAGACACAAATAGCCGAGAGTGATGCAATCCTGTTAGAGAATCTGGTCTTTGGTAATTAGTGAAGGTGATGTAGAGAACTAGACTGTATGCCTTAATTACTGGCAGAACAATGTATTTGTTCTAATTTTGCATGTCAGCATATCCATACTCTTAGTATGGAAACTTCAGTAAGTTTTAAAAAAAGCTAATGCATCTGCAGTATTATCTAGTATCAAAAACATGCAGCATCAACTGCTGCAAACAGAACTCTAGTATGTTTAGATCTTATGCCACACCATGAAAAGGCTCTTGAATTAATCATTTATCTGGTTAACAAACAAATAAGTAGGTAGAAAAATAAGCCTTCATCACTTCAGTGTTATCTGGTGTTGATACTGATAAAGCTAATATTATAAAAGCCTCTTCCTTAATTGTTACTATGCAGTCTGATAATATTCTAAATACATTGTTGCATATGTAACAAAACATACCAGAGGGAAAGTGTCATAATCTTAAATATGTCGTGTAATGCCACCGGCCTGAATACAACAAACCAAATATAAAAAGTGTTTAAGGGACTTGCTCCCCTACCTTTTACAATTTACTTAAAACAAAACTGTGCTAATTTTACTATCACCATGCATTGGTACGCATTCAATTTTGCTGTGTGTTTAAAATGTATTTTGGGGAATTACATTCATCCAGATGGTACCAAACTTGTGATAGTTAAAAAAATGATTTAAGAATAGCCCTTTTCAGTATCTATTCCATCAGTTTTAGAATTCCTGGGTTCCATTTATAATCATAAAGCAAATAACTCTACAATCAAAGTACAGCTGGCTGTAATCTACAATTTTCATATGGGCAAAGATCATTTCTCCTTGGCCTTCCTTCAGTTATGAAAGGCCTTCCTCAAAGGTATGTTTTTGCTCAAGCCACGGGCACCTATCAAGGACCCCAGCCCTCCTTGGGACTTAACGATTCTTCTCCTAGCCTTATCTCAGTGTCCTTTTGAACCTGCAGAAAAGGCTGATTTAAAACTTTTGTCCAGGAAAAACATTTTTCGAGCTGCTATTATATCTGCTAGAAGAGTTTCAGAACTTCAGGCTTTATCTTGTCAGCCATGTTATGTCATTTTTCATAAGGATAGGGTTTCGCTTCACATGAACCCTTCCTTTATTCCTAAAGTAGCTTCTGAATTCACCCTTAACCAGTTCATTAATTTACCAATGTTCTTCCCAAAATTCTCCAATTAAGGTTACCACCTGTCCCACTTTGCAAGGGACAGTCCCTCTTTGGACAGTTGTGTCCTGAAAAAAATTGAAAAAATGGCAAATGTCCTGAGATTTTAGGACAAAAATATTTCATATATATATATATATATATATATATATATATATATATATATATATATATATATATATATTATGTAATAGTTGCATAAAACAGCCATTCTGTATCTGAAACACTTAAATGTTATAAGAAACAGAACTCTGTCCCAAAGGTTGAGGAATGAAAACAGAACTAAAAAGACAAAAGCAGATACAAAAGTTATGTAGTCACCATAACAATGCCTCTCTGTTGTCTGTTTCCATCCTGCTTCAACCTACCCTCCCTCCTTCCCCCTTTCACCGGAAGAAGATATTCAAATGCTCTCCTAGTATTACCTGGAGGTATTCCCCTTTTGATTTTTCCCTCTCTTAGCTCCAGATATCTTTCCTATCATGTTTTTAGACATTTATAGAATTGTTACTTTCTATATGTTGATATCAAGAGGGAAACTCGATCTGATGTAATATGGGGTTTGAAAGAGGATAACGCGTAAGGGGAAAAGCTTGAGATATGGATCTAAAGTCTGAGAAGTGGCTGAAGTCTGATCCGAGGTCAGATCTCAAACCCAAAGGTTGAGGAAGGATGAAAACAGACAACACAGGTGCATCATTATGATGTGTACGTAACTTTCGTTTAAAATCAAAGACAGTACCTAATTTCCTGTAGACTCATAGCCACCTTTAGCTGTGAAATCCATCTGTTTTTCTATACAACCATGCACATGCTAATATATAATCAAATATAGTGGCACGATACTTTAAAGTTTAGCACTGCTGACTTAGAGTGCCTGACGCTCCACTTCTGTTCCTGGCTGGGATATTTTCCTCTGGAGTACGCATCTCCTTACTCTGTACATGTGGGGTTTTGTTGGGTGATCTGCTTTTGTCCCACATCCCAAAGACATGCTATAGGTGAATTGGCAGGCCTTCAAAGTAACTGCAGGTATGTGCACTGTATCTATATCTATATCTATATCTATAGGTTTACCTTTACATGTGCGTATTGCACACAGGCGACCGCAAATGTTTGAAAGACAGTTTTCAAGTTCTGAAAACTTCGAACGGAAGAAGGTTTGAATGTGCAATGAGTGAATGCACAGTGATAGTCGCTCATTGCACATTCGACATTTAGGGGCAGAGTGCACTATAGTGGGGAGTTGGAAATGATTCCATTTCCCGCTGTAGTGCGATCTCGGAGTTAGAATAATAAAGAAGGGGGGGTGTGGGGGGTGCAGCCCCCCACATGGGGGGTGCAGAGGGGCTTGCCCCTCCTGCATTACATGGCATATACTTTTGTTGTCGACATTCATGTTCAAAAAACAGCGAATCGGCTGTTCAATTTGCTGCTTTTCGAACATTAGAAACTGTCGCTTTTTCCAGTTTCATTTTTACGATGCGAGGATATGACCACTTGCACAAGTGTGATTCGAGGTTTTAAAGGTAAACCTATCTATATCTATATCTATATCTATATCTGTATCTATATCTACCAAAAATTACAAAAACGACTGAGCAAAGCCAGAGTCTTCACTATGTAAAACCTAAAACCCTGTAGTGGAGTCCCACTGGATATCTACAAATAACACTTAAAGACATTTATTTATTTATTTATTTATTTATTCATTTATTTATTTATTTAAATTTGTTAACCGGGAGTGTCCGACTGGACGTAGATCCATTTTCAGTGGAGGCCCGGGGAGAAAAGCTCCACTGTAAAATAAACAGACAGTAGTTACATTGGATTACATAGCGATTAACAATTTAACATAGCAATTACTTACAACATATTTTCAGATGAAGAACATAGTACATCAGTAGACAACTAGAATCTTTATCTGTAAAGTACATAACAGACATTAACAAATGTTACAATGAGAAGTTCCTGCTGTATAATAAGTACTAGGCTTATGAGCATCTGAGCTTGCTATAATCAAGGTAGTTAGTGGAATGGAGAGAAAGGTAGTGGTTGGATGGGGTGGATGATATTAGAGTGGGAGTTGCAAGGGCATAGCCAGCATGCTTTTAGGTGCGCTTTTAGTAAAGTTTTGAAGTGGGTGCATGATGGTACGGAGGTAATTGTGGGTGGGAGTGAGTTCCATAATTTGGCTATGGCGCAAGAGAATAGTGCTTCACCAGCAGAGTTATTGGCTTTAGTGATCTGCAAGTGATTTTTGTTGCTGGATCTTAGTGGTCTGGTGGTGCGATAGGGTTGGAGTAGATTCTGGAGGGATGGGACATTTAGTGGATGGTTTACTAGTTTGTGGGCAAGTGAGAGTTGATACCACTGAAGGAGGTGAGGGAGTTCAAGCCAGCCCAGTTCAGCAAGCGAGAGACAGTGGTGACTACGGTAGGATGCCCCTGTGGCGAATTTGGTGATTTTGTTGTAGCAGGTCTCCAGCTTGTTTAGATCACATTGCCTTAGGTTGGTATATATTGGAGAGACATAAAGTAGGGTGGAGATAAGGTTGAAATTTGCTATTGAAATCTTTGCTGCTTTGGTGAGAAATTGCTTATTTCTGTATAACGCTCCTAATTTTTTGTGGACTTTTTTTATGGTCATGGATATGTGAATGTCAAATTTTAGTTTATTGTCTATTTCCACTCCTAGCAATTTGGTGTGTTCAGTTGGGTATATAGTGGTGTTGTCTTTTGCTGTGATGTTAAAGTGAGAGTTGTTTTGAGTATGTTTGGTGGGTTGGAAGATGAGTAGTTTAGTTTTGTTTGGGTTGAGTATTAATTGGGTATCAGATAACCATGTTTCAACAGAGGAAAAGGCTCCCTGTGTGACTTTTTGCAGTTTGGGTAGGGACTGGGCTGAGCAGATGATGGTCGAGTCATCTGCGTATTGTATGAGTGTGCCATGTTTGGTGGCAGAGGCTAGATTATTGGTGTAAACTGAGAAGAGTAGGGGTCTAAGGATGGATCCTTGGGGAACCCCTATGGAGACAGGTAGTTGGGGAGATATGTCATTCTGCCATACAACGGATTGTTGGACATACCAGTGTTTCAGCTATGTGGCTTCTATGGGGCTTCTGAATGGCAGTGACTTTTTGGGTTCACTTTGTGAAGTCTTTATTGGAGTATTCAAGCTAGTAAAGCCAAAATGCACTAGCTAGAGATATACCATGTTTCACATTTTTTTTCTGAGCTTGTTAGTACAGAATCAGTGAATTATTTTATTTGAAGCATTCAGTGTGCAATCTACTTCTTTTATTTGTAACCAGCGGCAGAAGATTTTGTTTTATCTTCATCTTTGCAAAGATATATGGTGTACTTCAACTTTGAGGGTAAAGGAATATGTATAACTGTATAGTAGTGAAAATGTGAAAGTTTATCCTTTTTAAAAATCATAGCTTAAAAAAGATATTGCATATATTTAAATTCAAAAGAAAGATTGATTTGTAGGTATATTGACAACATTTTTGCCAGCATAAATTATGAGAATACGTCAAACCATTTTAAAGACAACCCATAAAAATAGCCAAAAACAGGTGGTAGTTTACAGAACAATTCCCTTAGAAAGTGCCGGAACAAAAGGGTTAAGGGCACCTACCTTGTTACTCATACATGTATGTGTTACACACAGCTCAGCTGCCATAGCATTTCCCCATCTTTACGATGGAGGCACATCAGACTGGAATGTGAAATGTCAAACTTTGCTGATTGTGCACATTGAATCTATTCAGGATGTTCAGATGTGAATAAAGAGATTACTTGTAGGGTGGTAAGTGTGCACTGATAATGGAAATTGCTAAGACTTAAGCTGGATTCTGTGACTTATTTCATCCTTTTTAGAAATGTCAGTATCACTGACATTTGTGGCTTTTTCCTGACAAATGTGACTTTGTAGAATAAAATGAAATGTATTATATGACTATATTGTTTTTGTTTATGAATGTTTGAGAAACTGATGCTTTGCCACAAGTGATTTGTAGCTCAGAAATTTAATGATGCAAGCAATGGTTATCTGAATTTGAAATCTGGGAAAGAAAAAACATAAAAGAGTTATTTTGTCTAGTTAGATTTGCTAGAATTTGAAAAAACAAGGCATTGGCATATCTAATGAAGTTTTTGTTTATAAAGTGGCACAGTCATGAGTAGTGGAATGAGCAAAAAATACACTATGCCAGGCTGAGAAGGGCAATGCATGCATTACCTGCAAGGTGATTTGACAGGTAAATGGCACAGCATGATGCCAGCTGCTCATGTACCAATATAGAGATCTTCACCTTAAGAGGCAGAATCCAAGGTCAGCTCATTCGTCAATACCCAGTCACTGTTGAGAATACCTGCCAGTAGAAAGTGAGTAGCACAGTTCTGCTTGTAATTACAAGTTGTATAACACATAAAGCAAAGCCATAAGCAATGGTGAAATTATTTAGTAGTATTACAACCAAGGGAAATATACAGGTATAATAGCAATCCCATATCTATATCTATATTTACGTGTGTGTGTGGGGGGGGGGGGCAGGGGCAACAATATCCTAGACCTAGTCATTACCAACATGAGTGACCGGTGTTCCACACCTAAAGTCAACTCCTCATTGGTCAGATCCAACCATAAGCTAATCACCCTAGATATCAGCATCCTGCTCCCACCCACCATTAAGGAAACCATGGTAAAAAATTTCTCCAAAGCCAATTTCATGCTTTTTAAGACAGAAATGACGAACTTCATGACACCCATGCAGATGGACAATACAGTTATGACTGCTGAATCCTACACAAATGCACTCTATAAGCACTTACATGAGTGCATGGATCCCAAACAGAACCAAGATGCTATCCTCCAAAAAAAGGAAGCCAATCTGGTGGTCCCCTGCCATAAACAAACTCTACAGCAAAAGGAAGAAACTGTTGCAAAAGAGAGTAAAATCCCATGAATGGAGGAGCTCCCTGGTCAGCCTCAGTAAGAAGCTGAGATCCCTTATAAGATCATCCAAAGCTAGCTATAAAAACAAAATTGCCACTGATTCTAAGGGCAATCATAAATCATTCTATAGCTATGTCAAGAATCTCAGTGCAACACCCAGAGTTCCACAGCACAACTGCAAGAAAATCATAGAACCAACTGATATTGCCAACATCCTGGCAGATAGATTCAGTGCTAACTTCACCCCCTAAAGGGCCCATGTCTATACAGGAAGAATGCAAAGTCCCTGTAATCACATCTATGCAGGTAAAAGCTGCACTCTCTAAAACCAAAAACACAGCATCCATGGGACCGAACAACATCCCAGGCAGTGTTTTACATGAACTTCAGAACAAACTGGCTCCCCACCTAAGCACCATGTTCAATCATAGTCTCACATCAGGATTTGTTCCCACTGAATGGCACACAGCAACAGTTATCCCACTCCACAAAGGGGGAGCCACCACTGATCCTGAGAACTATCGCCCTATTAGCGAACATAAAAAAAGCGAGCTTGGTCTGCAAGGCCACGGAACGTGTCATCATGGAACTCATAAACAAAGACATTGGTAACCTCCAAACTCTGGACCCACCCAGTTCAGGTTTGTGAAAGTCAGATCATGCCTTCTAAACCTGATTGACTTCTTTGAGGCAGTCACGAAAGCCGTAGACGAGGTTAAGGTGGTTTACACAGCCTATCATGACCTCGGCAAGGCTTTTAACACCATCCCCCATTCTGGAATTATAGCTAAACTCACTAAACTAGGTATAAATCCTTACATCACAGGATGGGTTGCCAACTGGTTCACTGACAGAACCCACACTGTAAAAGTTGAGACTCCAAATCTGACTCCAAGCCAGTGACAAGTGGAGTACCACAGGGTTCATTCCTGGGACCTCTCCTGTTTGGTATCTACTTCTCTGAAGTACAGGCTAACATAGAATGCCTCTGGCTAATGAAGTGTGCAGATGACTGCGAACTAGGAGCCATAGTCGAGTCCCCAAATTATATGGACATCCTGCAGAAGGGCCTCACTGAGACAGATGTCTAGTGTCAGAGGCATGGCCTCAAGCTCAATTCCAAAAAGTGCATTGTCATCCCCTTTGGTAAAAACTCTGTACCCATGAACTACCACATAAACGGCAGTCTACTTAATGCTGAATGTGTGATAAGAGACCTTGGGACCCAAGTAGACAGTAGTCTCTCTTTTGATAATCGCATTGCCACAGTAGTCAGGAAATCCTTCTATGTGGCACACCTCATCACAAAAGGGTTCTCATCCAAGAAAAAAGAGGTCATTGTTCCCCTCTACTCGGCACTCATTAGACCCATTATAGAGTACAATGGCCCTTTTGGAATGTACCTCAAAAGACATCTGCAGCAGTTGGAAAGGCCACAGAAGTACCTCACAAAGAGGATTACTGGCCTCAAAACAGATGCCCTACACTGACCGTCTCAAAAAACTCCAACTTTACTCTGTAGCATGTCACCTACTCCTAGGAGATTTTATGCCTAACATATAAAGCTATGTTAAACTCAGAGCTGTTGGACATGCTACACCTAAATAAATCTCAATCCTTCTGAGCTACATGCTCTAGAGACCTAAATCTTGTCACCACAATAAACAGGACATGCTGAAGGGATAAATTCCTATTGCAGAGACTTCCTGTACTCTGGAACACACTACCCATCTATGTGAAGCAAAGTTCCTCATTAGCACTCTTCAAGAAAAATCTTGATGAGTGGATGGGAAATAGGAAATACACCCTGGTGATCACTTCTGTGGCTTTGCATGACAGGGGCACAGGAAATTAACTTTCTTGGGTGGCGTAAGCCAGGGAACCTTGTTGGCTAGGCTTACTTAGGCCCTTGGAACGATAGCCTAGTATGTACCTATGAACCTATGAACCTATGGAAAGACAGTGTCACTCATCCAATTTTTACTAGAGGATCCTCATATGAGTTCTGTAGCAGAGGCTCCTGGTGTTGCAGGTGGACAGCCAAAGAAAGATTTTTGTCTCTGCCCTGCAACACACATAATCCCTTCCAATTTCTGCCTTTTCAGAAGCCATAGGCACTTGCTTGTTTGATACCAAAAGTTAATTGCTAACAAATTCACATTGATGCACATTGTATAAATGACATAATGTTCAACAACAGGCAGGAGGTTAGCAATATGAAGTCCAGTGACAAAACAGATTAGTACAGCCACAACAACCATGTGTGCAGAGAAGGGCAGAAATATGCCCCATCACACATGATGCTGTGCCTTTGCCCCCACTTATACTAGCATGTCAACATGCTACACATAATAGCACCGAGGTTCCATTTTGTGTTATGAGCATCTGGGTAGATTGCAAAAGCCTTTAGCCATGTCAGTGTTACAGAACTGTCCATGCATGCAAAGACTGGTTTATAGCCTACCATGCAAGTGCATGGGCAGGAAGGGACATCCTTGTGAACTTTAGGACTGTTTTCATGCCTTGAAAATCAGTGAATTGAATATGATTCATTAGCATAAAGAAGAAGAAATGAAGGTGACTAGCTTGCTTCTTCTTTGCCTCACTGTCCAGTGCCAAGTCCTGCAGATGTATATTTTATTCTGCCATCTAATGGCAAAACTCAGAGTGCCTTTGTCATATCCTGGCTTCATGGCCATTGTCATGCTTTGCACCATTTTCTCTGATAACGAGGCTCATTCTAAAGACAAGGCCTACCAATATAAATGGCATTCTGGTTCACACATACTTATTTCCTTATTCCCCAGCCCTTTACTCTGGACTGTCTCTCTGGAATATCTCTATGGCACAGACATTTGACTCATCCATCTGGCAGGATCTGTCTGGATTTCCATGGTCTCAAGATGACAATGTTTTTCGGATCATTCCCCAATTACTATGTTGATTTAAACAACTGGGAAAGGAGTGAAGTATAAATGTTGGAGGTGGGCTCATTTTAGGTGGAGGTCTAGCAATTACATGGAAGAGATACAGAAGATTGTGGAAGATGTATTCAAAAGGAATCTTCCAAGCATGGAATTGTCATCTAGGGCTTGGTGGGAAGGGTGTTAGGAGGTCATTAGAGGTGACATCCTGGATAGGGAAGGACAGAGAAGAAGGAAAAAGAATAATATGACAGACAGGAAAATGATAGACCTGTGTATGATGCAAAGAAGAATTGTAGAGGACCCTGGTAATGCATTGACTAGAGAGTTAGGATATAAACTGACTACAGAGCTAGACGAGTCGGTAATTAATAAAGTGGATGTTGAACTCTTGCAGAAGGTGTAATTTGATTGGCTCCATAGAGAAGAGAGTGCTGAATGTATGGCATGAGCAGCTAGAGAGAAAAACAAGAAAATGGCAGTAAGAGACTCTCTAAACAGACCCATTATAGAAGGATACATTTTCAAATCAGGCTATGATTGTGGTTTGTATATGTTTGCATTTGACATGGTGATTTGGATATTCGTGTTTAGGGTGGGGCAAGAAAGAAATTGTAAGGATAGATTTCTTAGAAAATTTTGGGATGATAATTAGAGAACTGAAGGCATAGAGAGTTCCTTCCTTCCTCATCAGCACTCATCTGTAACTGATCTGAATAAGTTTTGAATGAGTTACCCAAAACATTTATGAAAGTTTGGAGCTAGGAATTGCATGTTGTTGCACAGAGTTTGATTTGTTATGTGTTGTTATTCTAGTTCAAAGATCCTTTCTCAATGTTGTTTATAATATGGTATTAATTTTAATAAAAAATGTAATACAGTTAAAAACAAACAAGATAACATTTTGGTACTCCAGTTGACAGTCTAGACAGCATTTTTCTTACAAAGATCATTTTAACCAAATATTTATAAAGACAAGTGGAAGAAATGTTCTATTTGGTGATGGCCATACAAACTTTAGACCCCTTTTCTGCTCCAGTACCACTAGTTTTAAGGTATCTTTTGGAAAATTTTGAAAATGTTCTATATAGGCATAAATGAAAACCTGTTTACAAGTTCACTTAACCAGTAGTTCTAAACTACATTCAGATTTCAGCTCTTGATATATTTCTCATTAGGTCTTCCTTAAAACTGCCACTTTGAAGGCAGTTGTGACAAACAGTCCATTAGCATGATGAAAACAAAAGTTATGGGGCTACAAGAATATTCCTCCTACATAAGAGTTTCAGCCTCAAGAACAAGAGACCAAGTAGGATTTATGGAAATCTTATAGCTTGTTTATTCTACATTTTCTGTTGTATTACTTCCTCCTGTACCTGTGTCTTACATCAAACTGCATCACAGATCTCATGTTGCTTTACTGAAACTCATTATAAAGATATTGGGCCTTCTGGCATTCCTAATACTTGCAGTTATTTGTCCCAATTTACATCGTCAGGTTTATGTTTCAACCTCACACCAGTTCTGACTTCTTATCTTACATATATGCCTGTTCTGTTGTTGGGTTGTCAGCCAGGGCAGGAGCAGTTCTGTTTCCCCATATATATGTCTGTTGTTGTTGGTCTGTTACAGCAGGCATTGGCATTTTTCCCTTACATATATGTCTGTTGTTGGTGGTCTGTTACAGCAGGCATTGGCAGGTTTCTGTCCCTTACATATATGTCTGTTGTTGATGGTCTGTTACATCAGGCATTGGCAGGTTTCTGTCCCTTACATATATGTCTGTTGTTGGGGGTCTGTTACAGCAGGCATTGGCAGGTTTCTGTCCCTTACATATATGTCTGTTGTTGGTGGTCTGTTACAGCAGGCATTGGCAGGTTTCTGTCCCTTACATATATGTCTGTCGTTGCTGGTCTGTTACATCAGGCATTGGCAGGTTTCTGTCCCTTACATATATGTCTGTTGTTGTCGGTCTGTTACTTTAACTTTAGCTGAAATGCACTCATTATGCTGATATCAGCTAACTTGACTTCCTCATTTCTCACTGGTTCATTTTTTATTTCATCTCCACATGTAGCTTTCTGTGCATGCCAGACCTTCAGTATCTTTTTAATACTTCTATTTTCAGTATTGATACTTGATAACTTTCAAGTTCTTGCAGGTGTCCATACCAGACATCTGTCAGATGGTATTAGTATTTAGCATAGATGGGGTATTAGTAGCCTTGAGCTGAGCATCTGTATTTTCATCTAGCCCTCAAATGGAAGTCCTTCTGCAATGTGTTCAGTGGTATTACTTTGTTAAGGGTTATTGATGGAGGATAAGACTACCTTTTGGAGGGTGTTGTTCTTTGGTCTTTAATTAGCTTTAGTACTATTTTTCACTTGCCAAAGTCCTTAGTGTTGGTGGAAGTCTGTCTGCCTATACTGTCATTCCTAATTTCTTTTGTTGCAAAAAAAACCTGACAAAACAGCTTAAAATGGCGTCATGTAACTAGATGACTTTTCAGCAGTGAAGTAATGTATGCTACAAGGATCTCCCTTTTTTCATTCATTATGATCCCTCAATGTCCAACATCCTTACCATGGTTTCTTCTTGGAATAGTGTTGGCTATGAGTTAGTTTGACTTTGCCTTTGTTTCATATCATCCCATTCACATAGCACATACTACAATACTCTTACTATTGATCCATTTTTCCATTTTACTTTTACAGTCTGTAACATCTGACACTAGACTACCTGTCATTGCGGAGCATAGAAACTCCATCTCAGGAATCAGTTTTGAATAGTGCTTCTGTTTTGCTATTGCTAAGAAGGAGCAGAGGGGCATTATTTCCAGGCCTTCCTAGAGATTACCGATCATTGGGGAGCATGCCTCCTAACCTCTTAGTTCAAGAAATCTGGACAGACACTAAAATAATTGGAGGTCAAAGACCCAAAACTAGGGACAGATTTTACATATTGCTTTTATAAACTTAGAAAGTTGCTAGAATACTTGGATTTGTGTTATGATGCAAGATATGAAGTGTGAAACAAGTATGAAACTCAAATGTATGTCATTATTTAGTAACTTCATTTCTCAGTGATTTACCAGAAAACCACAATTTTTATGAGAAATGGACCAAAAATATAAGGCAAAAATCTGGACATTCTGAGAAAATCTGAACAGTCGAGAAGTATGTTAGAGAGCCTGTAAATTGTGTCTTAGGAGCCACCTGAGATTAATGCTACTTCCTTGCTTTGGGTAAGAGAAGGAGCAGAGTAGCATTGGCGGGTGCTGGCCGCTGATTGGACAGTGTGTGTGTGTGTGTGTGTGTGTGTGTGTGTGTGTGTGTGTGTGTGTGTGTGTGTGTGTGTGTGTGTGTGTGTGCGCGTGTGTCTGTGACTTCAGTGAGTGGTCTGGCTGCCATTTTAGTGAGTATCTCTTTGGGGCTTTTGTGCAACTTGTTTATTGTATCCAGCTGTTGTAGATTCTATCCAGAGACTCTACTAAGAGAAGACTATAGCAAATGTACTGAACACAACATCTGGATTAATATTACATGTCAGGAAGCAGCTTGGGATTGATGTTACATTTTTACTTCCAGTGAGAGAAGGAATTGAGGATCATTGATTCATATCTGCATGCAACTATCTTGAGACCAGCACTGTCTCCTCTACCAGAGATATAGCACATCCAGTAATTAACTCCAAGCCTCATAGGATCTACTCCCCATTTAGCCCCTATTAGTAAGGACCTGAAACCATGGATTTGCACTCTTAAACTGTCTCTATAGCCAGCTACATTGAAATGGGAATCCTGAAACAATATAGTGATTGTCTAATACTTACTGGCGACTAACAACTATTTAAAGAAGCTGACACAATGTGTGAGAGATGCAGTTATTTAATGTTATTGCAGGCCAAATTCTCACATGAAGACACAAACTACAAGCAGAGGATCAGTACTATACAAAACCATACTAAAGTTATCACACACATATTAGATCAAACATGTCGACCTACATTTGCTGAATATCTTAAAAGTCACCTACCTAATCAGCAAAGGCCTCCTAGTACCTCAGCAACGTCACAAACACACCTCCACCAAAAAACCTGTCACGAGTGGTGTACCCCATGATTTAGTCCTTGGGCAACCCTCTTTGTTATTTACTTCTCAGAGATCATGGCTACCATAAAGGGTTTAAGGTTGGCTAAATTTGCAGATGACTGTAAACCTGACACCATCATAGACTTTTCACAGGAAACTAAGATCCTCCAACAGAGCCTTTCCCAAACCAATAATTGGTGTCAAAACCATGGAGTAAAACTGAATGCCAAGAAATGTATAATAGTATCCTTTGGCAAGCAGGAAGTTGTTTGTAACTATCACATTGACAACACCTCTCTGAAATTTTTTCTCCAGTAGTTAGGGACCTGGGAACTTATATAGAAATGGAACTGTCCTTTGATCACCACATATCCACTATTGTAAGACAGTGCTTTTTGATTGCACAGTTATTATTAAGGGTATGGTGTTCAGGTCCATGGATGTGATTATTCCACAGTATTCTACACTCATGGGACTGATTATTGAGTATAGTTCCCCTTTTGGTATACACCTCTCCAGTCACTTGACACAACATGAATGCCCACAATGCTTTCTTACTAAGAAAATCAAGGGCCTAAATCATAAAAACTATGCCACACCCATGCCAACAAAGATTCAATGCCTTATTAGTCTAGTTAATGATCTAAGGATCCCACACGTTTGTTCTTAATTCCTACAGTGCAACAACTTCCTTGACAACTTTTATGATCTCCAGACTTCCAGAATTCGAAAAGTTGGAATTGGTAAAGCATGTTCCTTCTTCTCAGTATCATACTGGCTAATAAGGGTGATCTCTGCCTCATGTATACAGCCTCAGCAGACCCTATCCATTCAGACCTACTGTGCATTCACAAGTCCAGTGGGGCATAACACCCACTCAGGAGATCTGTAGGTCTTTCACAATGGAACTAGAACATGTCAGAGGTGCAGAGATGTATCAGAAAGACAGAGTACCCTTCTTTGGATTTATCTTTCTCTTCACATAAGGCAAAGTACTTCAATTACACCATTCTAACATTATCTAAATGAATGGATGGGTAACCACAAATCCATCCCTGGTTTAGCAGTTAGCACCCTTGTCCCTCTAGGATAAGGGCTACATATAAATGTTCTACACATCTATGGGTTATTTCTGCTTAAAATGTAAGGGCTAAAAACTTCATGAGAATGTATGGCTGGGCTTCTAAAGATTCTCACAGATCAATATCCTAGTAATTACCTATACACCGATGAATCTATGACCAGTAGCTTTCGTCCTGTCATCCTCATTTTATTGTGGTGAACAGAGACCCCCGGATCAGTCTGTTTTCTCCACGTGCCTTGAAAGAAATTATGCCTCTCCAGACTACTGTGCAAGCTTTGTAAAGTAGCAAAGTCTATTTGACTACTCCATCAGAGCCCAGAAATGTATAACTAAATTGGATGCCAAATTTCAGCCATCTAGGTATACGGCTTCTTTATTATCCACAGAACAGTAAAAAAGAATCTGGATAGATAGTTAGCACTCATAAACCTGTACTTCTACAGGCCTCATTCTGAAACTGATTCTTCCATAGCATATATCTGCAAGGCAAGTCTTGGCAGTGCCTTAATCTGGGGCTTATCAGGTCTATGACCCTCCCATTGACAGAAGACCTGTAGGGAAATATGACATAGTCAGGCATCTATGTTTGCTGGTAATCTTAGTCTCCTTGCAATATTTTTTAATATCCTGACTGCAAATATACAATCCCATCCTCAACAAGAGGAAGATACTCCTGTTGGTCTTTTTTTACTAATATTATAAGAGGGTCAGTAAGGTCATATCAGCCCTTTTACTTCAGTTGTAAAACTGCTTTATGAAGAAGCTGCATTTAAGGTAAAATCATCCCTCTGACTGTGGCTGTGATACTGCTTAAGTAATAAGATGCAGATACCATTGTCAGTATCATCAGCTCCAGCTGTTTATGAGTCAGTAGATCTCCTTACCTCCCATTTACAAAATACACTAGACTGCATTGATAAAAGAAATTACAGGCAATTTAGTAACCTACTGTACTGTTTCTCTGGTCCTCTGAGTTGATTTCTAAAATGAAGAGGGTGATGGGCTTTTATCTACAATAACTTTCTCAGTTCAATATATATACATCTCTCCTGTTCCAATTGTCTTCACTCCTTAGCTACTCTATCACATTTCCATTTCAGGTTCAAAAATTAGGATTATCTTCAAAGTTGACCTAGGCAGGTTGTTATTTATATTCCAGTGGTTTTGACTTAAATCTGCTAGGGGTAGAATGACCACAGCCATTCACATGGCCTGGTTTGATAGTTAGGGCATAAATAGTTTTACACATTATATGCCTTCGATCTGAAGTATTTCACTATTACTTACATATTTCCCAGAAGTGTTCACATGCATTTAGGTTTTTCTCTTTAAAACATTTTTGAAGAGTAGTCCTTTTTCAACATTTCAGGACATTTTCACTTTCATTGTTCTTGGACTGGTTTACATTTTGTTGGTTCTTAGGTTCACAGTTAGGCAACCAGTCTACAGACCATTACAGTCCTACCTAATAAACCATATTCAAAAGCAACCTCAGCCTCAAAGATGGCAAAATAGACAGGAGGAGAATGTAAGGCTGCCTATCCAATTGTATAGGTTTACCTTGAAAGTGGCAGGGGTGCTGCTCAGCAAGATATATAGTCTGAGTTTTTGTTTTTTTTTCCTGAAGTAGGAGATCCTTTGGGATGTCAGTCTATCACATCAATGTGTCTTATTTATCTGTTGATGAAAGTTTATTTCCTTTTAATTGGGTGTTAGAAGAATTATTGGTTCTGTGAAAACATGTGAGGTCATTATGAGTCAGATCTTACAGATCATCATGGAGGAGTCTACAAGAGGAGAAGAACAGATAGAGGTTTGTCAGATTGTCCAGATAACTGAGGGTCTTGAGGCCTCTGATCCTGAACTTCATAGCTAGGGATCTCTGAGATCCCTTAAGATAGTATCTGACTGATGGAGACATGTTGCCTGCATGGTATGCTATGGAAGTGTTCTGATAACCAAAAAGATTGCTTTTGTTTTGCACCTAGTTTGGGACCATTGTCCTTTCAGCAATTAATAATATGTCTAATTCATTTTGGAGCAACTGGGAGACTATGGAAGATCGAATAACAACATCCAGTGTGCAGTGATCTACAAACTTAGGTAAGCACAGACCAAGAGGATTGGCTTAAAGATCTGAGAAATAGATACTAAATAAGAGAGGGCCCAACACTAAGCCATGGGTTATACCACAGGTAACTTTTTTGTTTCCATAAGTGGCAAATGTGACTGTAACCGCATGCTTTCTGTCAGACAACCAGTTAGATATCCACACACAACATATGGAGTTATATACAAGTTATAAATTCCATCTTTTTTGCAAAAATTTCTGCTTCATTTTTTCTTGCCAGGAACAAATTAAATGAATATAAACAAAACAGGCATTTGACAAAACTTCTAAATGGCCCAGTTAATGTTTAATGACATACTTTTATAAGCTGGGTATTAACCTTCTAATGATCACTTGCAGTGTGTTAGATCACGGGGAAATCAGGAACATGTTCTACCAATTCCGTTATTTGGAATACTGGAAGTTTGTAGATCATGTAAGTTGTCAAGGAAGCTAGCATACTGTAGGAATTAGGAGCAAATCTATGGAATCCTTCTATCCATGAAATGGGATAGTAAGGCATAGAATCTTTGTTGGCATGGGTGTGGCCATATTGGTACTTGGGAGCATAAGTGGTGGAGTTATTTTAATATTAAAACCTAGTGAAATATAACTTATATAGTATTTATTTTTCTTAGTATCCTGAAACACACTTTACATATAAGACAAATTAAGGAGAAACAGATGAAATGGGAAACATCTCTTCATTTGTCACATGAAGATACTCCGGAGCCTTCAGTAGGAAACCAGTACAAAAATTCATTTGGAGTTGCATAACAAGAGAAGGAGCAGGAAACAGTGACAACTCTGACACAGTCAATGTTGTGGAGTGATAGGCCAGTGAGTTCCCATATGAAAGAGCAATGGAGATGCAGGATGCAGTTGAAGAGAATTTGTTGCAAGAAGATGTTCTAGAACTTTCTGTAGAATACCAACATGAAACAGAGAACAAAGAACATGCTCTCAATTTAGAGGAAAATGATCTAAGGGAAGAGTTGTTTGATTTAATAGAGATAGATACACATATTAAAATCAATGAAAGAAATAGATTACATAAATCAATAAGACCCAAAATGTTAGAAGTCTGATAAAACAAATGAACACATTAATCAAGACTACTAACAGAAATCTGTGAGATATAACAGAATTAAATAGGATATATTGCTATGAAGCTAATAACAAGTCTTACCACAAAAATACAGGCAATAAGGGAAAGGAAGAAAAAAAATCAAATGCCATCATGGAAGTATCAAATGGAGAAAACTCTAACGCAATTAGGAAAAAATCACATTTACAAGAGTAGAGAAGAGGGAACAGATTAACAAAAAATACTTAGAAAGATAGACATGATAAAAGCAGAGTATTAGAACAGACCTGGATCTATTATATACTGCTGCAAATAATAAACTAAAGATATCAGCACAGACAGAAAAACTGAAGATATGCAGATAAATATAAAGTAAAAGGAAAAGATAACCAATTCATTGATGATCCAATAAAGTTTGGTAGAAAATTGGGAAACAAAGCAAAAGGAATAGAAATGCCACCTAAAAAGAAGAAATAATTATATTTTGGAGAAATATCTTGAAGACCTTGTGGAACATAATGATGCTGAATGGACATAAGAAGTAAAAGAAACGGTAAGAAATTCAAATGTGCAGGATATGAAATGGGATGAAGTAACAGCCAGAGAAATTGAAACAAAATTAAGAAAAGCTCCTAACTGGAAAATCACAGGCCCAAATACAGTACCTAACTTCTGGCTAAAAGGATTAACATCTTGACAAGAAGATTTAGCCCTGAGTAAGAGATACTTATATGCGCACACTGAACAAACACCAACCTGGTTAACAGCAGGAAAAATGACACTCCTCCATGAGAGTGAACCTGCAAGCTATACTAAAAACTATAGATCAATAACTTGCCTTCCAATGGTGTATAAACTAGTTTACTATGACAATGACAAGTGAACGTTCAGTGAAAACGGAAATTTCAAACCTGATTTTGTTGATTTCGTATCGCCAACCTGCAATACTGTGAATGCTCAGTGTAGCGAATGGCACTGTGCATTCGCACATATGTGATCGATGTTATGACTGCAGATCATGGTACAGTGGGAATCGAGAAATTACACTTTTCTCCACTGTAGTGCAATCTAGGAGTTGCAATATACAATTTTCAGGGGGTGCGGGAGGTGCAGGGAGGCTTGAACCCCTGCAAAAAACATTACATTATGTGATTTGCAGTAGTGAACTGCAAAAATAATGTTGAAAGTGTGAATGGGATTGTTTTGCTACATACACCAACATTCTGACCTCATTAGTATACATAACATTGCACGTATGAATCACACAGCTAAGCATATTTTTATTAGGACTTTCAATATTTTCATACAAAACCATATAAACTTTATACTGGAATTGATGTGATAGAGTTTATAGTTACTTAGAAGAAAACTTAATCATGGCAATGGAACAAAGAGGTAAAAAAAGAAAGTCATATTGAACAAAGGATCTTTTGTTGTTAGACAACGTCATAATGGAGAATTGTAAAAAGAGGAAGAATCTGAGTATGGCATGGATAGATTACAAAAAAAGTATTTGACAGCATTCCACATTCATGTATAAAGGAGTGCTTACAGATGTATGATACACCCTGCATTGATTAATTATATTACAGTGACCATGAAACAGTGGCAAACCACTTTGCAACTAAGCTGTGATAAAGAACAATTTATTATCCCAGGGACAAAAATTCAAAGGGGGATCATACAGGGTGACGCTTTGTCACCTCTGCTCTATTGTATTGCCCTTAGAGACCCACTAAGCTGTCTATTTACAGATTAGGTTATGGTTGCAATTTGGCTCCCAGAAAACAACAGATTATCATCTTCTTTTTGTGGATGATTTAAAACTCTATAGTTCTTTAGATGAAGGGCTGAAAGCACAACTGAAACTGATCAAAACTTTCTCAGAGGATATAAAATAATGTCATTTGGTCCTGATAAATGCACAAAAAGAAGCATTTAAAGCAGGAAAACTGCAACGCCAACAAAAATATCAGTCTGGGACAGGAATGTGATATAAAGGAACTTGAGCAGGAGGAAGTGTATTATTATTCGTGAACTGATGAATGATTGACAATAAAACATGAACAAATGCAAACATAACTCAGTAAGGAATATTTTAGAAGACTAAAATTAATACCGAAAAGTGCCATGATATCTAGAAACAAAGTCCAAGGTAATTTGCTCTTGCTCTTCTAACTAACAATTTTTGAGATGATTGACTGGCGCCAAAAGATGTTGGATCAGTTGGACAGGAAAACAAGAAAAATGCTTCATGTTTATCAGTAATATATAAAACTCAGTGTATACTGAGATTATATATTCCTCAGTTTGAAACAGGCATTGTCCTCCTGAAAACTGATTACATGTTTAGATCTGCAATCGAGGACTGCATTCACACCTGCTGACTTTACCAGATCCAAACATAGTGAAAGATTTCAAACACGAAGAGAACAAGTCTAAGATGACTTCCCTGATTAGTTGGCAGAAGCATATTGGTGTAAAGCAGGAAAGGAAATCAAACCAGAACTAGACAAAAAAAATCAGGCAGCAACTGAATATGCCAAAAAGCAGAAGAAAGAATATAAACAGAAAGATCAGAAGAGAAGGCAAGAAAAGTAGAAAAGACGTAAATATAGTTTCAAGTACAGAAAACTCCTGAACAGCCACATGTTGATCAGGATCTGATGCAGGGATGGTTAAGGAGAGGTAAATTTAAACCAAAAGATGAAAGGTCAGTATTA
This sequence comes from Protopterus annectens, assembly GCF_019279795.1. Taxonomy (NCBI): domain Eukaryota; kingdom Metazoa; phylum Chordata; order Ceratodontiformes; family Protopteridae; genus Protopterus; species Protopterus annectens. Next base: position 153,782,099 of record NC_056729.1, on the reverse strand, counting down.
GCGGCTCAGGATAGTGGACTATGTACACATTGGTTTGCAAAGTCCATTGAAAATGTGAGAGAAACAGACAAATGCAGATTCTGTAAAACAGAACTGGAAACAGTCACACAGCTTGTTTCCGGGTGTAATACACTAATGGCAGAGGACCTGTATACTGAAAGGCATAATAATGTGGCAAGACTGTTGCACTGGGGATTGTGTAAACATTACAATATTGAAGTAGCTGAGAAGCATTGGAATCATGAGCCACAAAGCATTGCGGGGAACGATGAAATGTATATCATATGAGATAACCCATTACCAAGAGTTCAAAAAATAGATGCGAGAAAACTAGATATAGTAGTCCATGAAAAGAAGACAAAATTAGCATTGATCATTGAAATTGCTACACCCAGTGAGTACAGTGTCTTACATACAGAGAGGCACAAAGTTATAAAATACCAAGATTTGCAGGCAGAAATGAGGGTAATGTAGAAGGATACCCAGACAGTTCCAATAGTAGTAGCAGCAATGTGTCTTATAAAAAATAATTTACAGTCATATTTAGATAATCTACTGATACATGTAAATCTGTATGAAATGCAGAAGGAGTCAGCTGTGGGAGAATTGTGGGTGCTACAAAGACCACTTTTGCCTAACGTCAAACATTGAAACAATACTAATTTCACAAACTTTAATCGTACTTTGACTTAGGAATGGGGTCCATTCCTGTCATGGTATTAGAAATCCAAAAGTATTGGAGAAATTAAACTAGTACATGGGACCATAGATGGTAGAGTTGAGGTAATATTAAAACCTAGTTAAGTATAACTTAACATAATATTTATTCTTCCCAGTATCCTGCTTGAAACACACTTTACGTATAAGACTTGGTTACAGAGGTGAATCTGTAATTTAACAAAAATGTAATATGAATTGCATCTGATAACCATCATGGCTATATTAAGCAAATAGTTTTGAGTTTTTCTAATTAGCAAATTTCCTTTATCGTCTCTTGGTATTTGTGGTGGTGATGTTATTTTAATTCTGTATAGCTTCATAGGTTCATAGGTGGTAGACTATCTGCCTGAGGGCATCTATAAGCCTATCCAGAATGTGATGGCTTTCGCCACCCCCTTAGATTAGTTCCCTGTGCCTCTGTCCAGCAGAGCCATTAATTCCCTGTGCCTCTGTCCAGCAGAGCCATTAGTTCCCTGTGCCTGTGTCCAGCAGAACCACTGCAGTGATCCCCAGGGTAAATCTTCTGTTTCCCATCCACTTGTCAAGGTTTCTCTTGAAGAGTGTTAGTGAGGGGCTCTGCATAATGTAGATTGGAATCCTGGTCCAAAGCATGGGGATACTTCAAATGTGTGAGTTTGGTAAATTAAAATGTAATTATTTATACTAGTATTAGAATTCTGTAGTGGGGAGAGGGTTTTTGACTAATAGTTATCAATGATTCATGGTGTGGGATGCTGTTATATAGGTTTGAAGGCTTTACATTGTATATATAAACTTTAAAAAATCTGGACTCCATATATGTGACTTCCACAATGTATGACAGAAACATTTCCTCATACAAGAATGTCACTTAGCTTACACAACTGCATCTACTAGTTGTTTCAAGGACATGCTTATCACACATTTGATTTTTGGGTCTGGCAAGCCTTTGGCCTGGAAATCTGACCCAACTTAATGCCATGTGATTGCTCATGACTATACTGTCTGAAGCATATGGCTTCTGATCTGATGACATGACTGCATAGTTTGAGCATTAACTTTTGATCCATGGTCTTCTGGTACTATGCATACTTTGGGTATCCTTGTGTTTGAACAGTGTTCATTACAGCCAGTTCATGACTG